>NW_022710671.1:115415-152477 GCF_011630105.1 Anneissia japonica
ATACAAAAATGATAAGCAACAGCTAAAAAGTAAACGTAAGTAAACAGCCAGAAATAGAACCAGGGCTTTCGGACAACACTAGTCCTTCCTCGGTGGCAAGTGAGTGAGGGTTGAAAAAGCCAGATAGTATAAAGGGAGAATTTCATGCAAGCATGATTAGAAACAATAGGCTAGGTGGGATTAAAATATAAACATACTTTCACAATTGTCGCCAATGTAGTTAGTCAAGCAGGCGCATTCGTAGCCAGTGTCTGTAAAACTACACGTGCCTCCGTTTTGACAAGGTGTGTTATCACAGGGAGTGACCTCTAAAATATATATAAAAAATGTTTTTTGAGTTTTATTACAATATATTTACGGTGATGAGAAATAGGTATAATTCCTATTAAAACAGTGTGAAAGATAATTTATCCTAAATATGAAAAATAATAATATAGGCAAACACTAAGAATACCTAAAGTAGTAAACTACAGTATAAGCTTGCTGCGGCCTGGTGCGTAAAGCATGGAGCTTTAAAATACAGTATCTAATTTTAGTTTGACTTTAGCACCATAATAATTCTGAAGTTTGGGATCACACGTTGCCCAGTTTGGATTGTATAGGCTTACTTTTAAAGTTATATAGACCCCCATATTTAACTTTAAATACATGGATGTATATAATATCTTGGGAGAAACCCACTGAAGTATATATTAACAAAAAACGTACATAGACAAGGTTCACAACCTATAAATAAACTTACACTAAGGACAATATTTAACTAAATGTTTCAACGACCTTGTTGCTAGTTGAGGATTTTTTCGCTTCTTTATTGAGTACCCAATTCAGTGGATATTTACTGTTTCCGCACTGGGTCATGTTATGCTTTGATAACTAAATTTCATAATAATGAGACTTAGAGAGTGGAGTTGTTTTTTGTTTTTTTAAACCTACTGTCACATGAATTGAACCAGGACCATGGGATTTGAAGGCAAGTATCTATAACAACCAAGTCATTCAACTCCACTTTTTCAATACAGGAGAGAATCTCAGTTCAACACAATCCTTTTGGTATCTTTGTTACATTCAGATACTTTACAAAAAAGTTTAGAACTATCTAGTCAATTCGTTGGAACCCGGCTATAAACTTAATTAGGATTTTCATTTTTTTAGGCTTGCTTATTTTTAGATTTTAAACTGTTACTTACAATTCATACAAGATTGTTACATAGCAATGTGAATAACATTTTGACAAAATATGATAATACTAAAATTTTCGTCTCTGCAAATTGTTTTGCAATTCATTACCTTGTTCACACAATGTTCCTTTCCATTCCTCACTACATGTGCACACAAAGTCATCCAAATTTGGATCATGATAACACACTCCACCATTTTGACATGGATCGCTATAACATGCACCAATGTCTGTAATGAACAACAACAACTGTACTATATGAAATACAAACTAATCATTATTCTAAATATAAGTTTAAACCATTTATTTATTTGTTTACTATATATCATCATCAAAATAAATAGATATCATTACTGTATATAAAATTAATAAAATATGCTTGTACTGTGTTTTAATAGTTATGAATACTTTTCCTAACTATAATATGAGTTGGTTTGTTGAAACCAAATTTACTATGAAAAGTTTTCTATAAAATCAAACGTATAGAACGTGAACAACTTAAAATTCTAGTTTTATAAGTAAGTTTGTGTTTTAAAAAAAAATTTAAGTTAGGCTACTATGATAGTTGTACTTTAATAATGTAAATATAATTACAAGTTTGACAGATTTCTCCAGTGTAAGTCATGGGACAGGTACAGGTGAAACCATCAATTGTATTGGTACAAACACCACTATTCAAGCAAGGGTCATTCATGCAGCTGTCTGTATTGATACAACAAAGTTAAAAAAAAAAAAACAATTATAAGAGCTGGTTGTTCTTATTAAGATAAATTGTTATCTAACAAAAGAAGTTATTACCTTTAAATATGCTCAAATCACAGATCAGAAAAGAAATGTTTTGTTTGTTTTGACATTTTACTACCAAAATCAGAGGGTATATCTGGTAGTAGTACTGGTATGAGCATTGCACCATTTCCTTGCGGTTATAAAGCGCATAGTTCGGGCAAAAACTGAAACAGCGGCGTAGCTTGGTGCGAAGAGGGCCCAGTGCAAGATTAATTGCCGGGCCCTTTGGTGTGATGTTGGAATTGACTAAAGTTCTCAGAAAATGCTTCTTTCACCCCCTACTCCTATAAAGGCATAGGCTAGTAATTAATACTAATGATAATCGGATTTGTAACTATTTTAAGAGATGCATATTCGGTCTCAGCATCTGTTCTAAACTAATCAAAAAATTGCAGTGGTGGATTAGGGATTGCTGATGATGACATAATTATGTCATAATAATTACGACATAATAATATGCCAAATATTGAATCCCGACATGACGGCGTGCATTTCGATATTTGGAGTATGTATTATACTATCTTATCAGAGATTAATCAGTGGCCTTTTGGTTTGTGGATAACGGAATTTGAAATAAAGGGGCCAGGGAGGATTTTTCACAGGTAACGGGTGAAGATCACCTCAGCCCCACCATGGTTTAGGCTGAGGTAAGAACATTTATGATGATAGCACCTCACTTCAATTATAGCACTCTCGGATTTAAATTTTGAATGTAATTTCATATTTTTCCCAATTTATTTTGTTATAATTTTGAAATTAGGGGCGTCGGGCCGACTGTGGCCCACTTGGATAAACAACTGAATTGAAATCAACACAGTAATTAATAATTACTCCTCAAAAAACCGATTAATATTGAGGGGCCCACTGGCCGATATTTTCTTCAAAATATTAAGTTGGCAATTATTTTAAATTAGGCCTATTATATTTAGTATATTATTATATTAGCCCTTGGCCCCAGTGTTTTGCACTGGCTGCACTGCCCATAGCCACGCCACTGAAAGCAGCATGTAATGCATTAAAAACAGAAATCACGAGTGCCACAACTGTATTGTCAAAACAATTAACAAAAGTAAAACACAACACGTACAACAGACACAACAGCCAGAAAACAATAATTGGAAGTACTATGCAAATATAAATACTATATGAAGATTATTAAAATTGCGTTAACAGACATGACTTTTTGTCGTGTTAATTTCAATTTTTTGTGTATTTTATAAAACTTACAAAAAAAAATCAATTACTTATTAGTTTATTTCTCGTTTTAATATCTAGTTAAAAATAATAAGGAATTGTATAATATATACGCAATATATACATAATTATATAGGAGGCCTATGTATAAATGTATATTTAATTGTATTAGACTATTAAACTTGTAATCATTATGCCCTGTCTACACTATCAAATTTTCTTTTGACAAAATACTGTTGTATGCCCATAGTAATGATATGCCTATTATGATCATGATGTGATGCCATCATGACCATATTAAGGCATGTCACATGCATTTCTTTTTTGTCAAAAACAGTTTAATAATCTGGATATGGGTTGAGTATGTCATTTAGACCTACCTGGTATTTGTTTTAGAGTGAGCTCAAATCCTTTGGCATTATATTCAGAGTTTGACTTGAAAACTAGGAGCATCTGATTAGATGAAGTAATGAATGGAGCTGGCATGTCCTTACCAGACGCCCTCATCAGTAGCTGAGACGAATCAACAACATCACCATTAAAAACATCTATCCAGTCTAGTGGGCCAATTGTTTCGAATTCCAGCAGATTTCCATTTATCAATGTGGTTGAATCTGAGTATACGATCCATTTGCAAAATAGATTTTCAGAATAGTTTGCAGGGTAGTTTGGAGACATTATGGTGTAAAGCTGGCTAGTCACTTGAATAGTGCCTCCGCACTCAGTCACTAAAATAAAGCAAGAGTTTTGTTAGTCTGAATTTTTTAAAACTTCATGGGAATTTACCTTTATTTAGTGTGAATTGCTTGCAGTACACCACGTAGATAGTTTTTGTTGAGAATGTCTCAACATTTTCATATTACTGTCTTCTTACGACCTCTACAGGTGCACATTATATATATTTCATTATTTTTTTGTTATCATATTATATTTATATACTGTAAATTTTACAGAATATAACCTGGTCTTGTTATACATTACAGTGGATCAGCATTAAATTATAAATACAGTAAAAATATCAACCTCATAAAAAAATGTCACAATGAATTAAAGTAAGACATAAAGTAAGACATAAAGTACATTAATATATATATATATATATATATATATAGAGTGAGCTCAAATCCTTTCGCTATATTTTTTATCTGTACCACCTGATGAAGGGCGATGCCCGAAAACGTTTGTGTTTTTTACCATTTACATATATATAAAATTAACAGATAAAATTTACACAGATAATTCCATCAATACATACAACTTCAGAAAATGTGTCATAACTAACTTTTATCATATTATTTTTTATATACTGTAAATTTTACAGAATATAACATGGTCTTGTTATATATTACAGTGGGTCAGCATTAATTGATAAATACCGTAAAAAAAAAACATCAAGCTCCTAAAAAATGTCACAATGAATTAAAGTAAGACATAAAGTACATTAATATATATAAAAAAAATGAACAGATACAATTTACACGGATAATTCCATCTATACATACAACTAAAGAAAATGTGTCATAACTAATTGTACACTCTATGTGGAGTACCTACATGTTTCACAGTTGTATCCACTGTACTGCTGTGGACAGGTACATGTGTGATAGTTTACTTCCATGGAACATGAACCACCGTTCTGACAGGGACCACTACCGCACGGGTCAAGAAGATCTGAATAATATTGATAAAATTTGATAAAATCGTTAAATTATAATTGTACTGTGTCCACACTGTCAGGTTTATGTCACATGTACCAGTAATTTATATGATATACTGAGGTGATTATGCACAGGGTTAAATCACACATTATTAGCCTACAAAATCATTAATAATTATGAAATTTCAAACACTTATGTAAGATTATCAACATCAAAATGCAAATGCCACTATGTTCAGTTGATAGTGTAGACAGAGCTTAACGTTATTCTGTTGCATACTGATAATCATTTTCGGTCTATAATTACATCATTTATTATACTGTGCAGTAAGCATAATTTATCACATATCTAGTCATGAGTACTTACTTCTTTCACATGTTAAACCTGCGAATCCCTCTTGACATGTACATATAAAATACCCTACAAAGTTTTCACATTCTCCGTCATTCAGACACGGTATGGAGGCACAAGCATTTACAACTGAACAAAAAAAATCCCAAAAAAATTTAAATTCAATTAAAACAGTCAATATATAATTGCCTAAAATATAAATAAATATACAATAGTTAATTATTAAACAGTAAAAAAAAATCAAAATTCATAATTTAAAACAGTTTATATAAAATTCCATTAATGGAAAATAAATAAACAAAATGTGAAAATTTCTATGCGTGATAAGCTAAGATTACTATTGAATATAATGTTTCAATAAGAGTATTAAATAGCATCAACTAGTAAAATTGGGCCTACTTGATTCACAATTATCTCCTGTGTATCCCGTGGCACAAGTACACGTATACAAGCTGATGTAGTTGTTACACGTTGCTCCATTTTGGCAAGGAGTGTTACTGCATTTATCTGTAGCTATAATGCAAGACAAAAACAGTTTAACAACTACTAGGTACCCTACCAGATGTATTACTTTAATTTGTTTTTTCAGATATCACAATGCTGTATATAGGCCTATTTGTTAGGGATAGTTTTGGTGGTGGGTGTTTGTCTTTACTAATGAATAAATTTAAATTATAGTCTGGTAAATCTACTTTAATTTCCGGCTAAAAACTTTCAATTGTAGTTAACAAACGGGAAGAAGAAAAAGAGGATGATTAAATAGATTTTTTAAAGAATTAGCTTTCTAGATTGATGACTTAACTTACGTATTTCGCAGTGAGTTCCAATGAAACCAGTTGCACTACATTCGCAAATATAACTATCACCAGCTAAAATACACACTCCACCATTTTGACAGGGGGTGTTCTCACAAACAGAATCAGCTAAATTGTAAAGAAACATATCAAAACGTTAAAGTACTTCAATGGTGTAATGGAGTGGAGTTCATTACTAGATTGTTAAGATCTTGACTTCTAATCGCAAGGTCCTCGGTTCAAACTCTGTAACAGCAGGTTATTAAGATATTGGAAACAGAATCTTAATCTCCACTGGGAATTTGGACCGGAAGCGTGTTGCAAACATCATAACCGACTCAACTAGACAACTAATACTTTTTTAGTTATGTGCGATCCAGTTGCCATTGAGCGTCTTCAATCATTGTTCCTTCTATCTAGGTCTGGAAAGTTCTCTTTAAAAGGCCCTCATATCCACACCCTACTCCGGATCGTCACTAAAATTTACAAACTTTACAAACCATTCTAGAAAATTATTCTAGATATTCATGTATGGGAAGTTAGCATTTTAAATGACCCCTAAATTCACACCCGAATCTGGATAGTCACCAAAATGATACCGATCAGTGATCATTTCTTGAGATATCTAGTGTGGAGTGCTTTAAATGGTCCCCTACGTCAGGAACCTTCCTCTCAATAATAATAATAATAATAATAATAATAATAACAATAATAACAATAATAATAATAATAATAATAATAATAATAATAATAATAATAATAATAATAATAATAATAATAATAATAATAATATCAGAAATCATCTGTGAAAATCTGACGCATAGGCTATAGACCTAAAACTGTAGGCAGAAAGTTGCTAACAAACATACAAAAAATTGAAATGAAAATATAACATCCCTCTGAGGAGGTAAATAATATGGGATTTTATATAAAGAAAACATATCTAAAATTTAAAGAATATAAGAAAATATAAGATGTATATTTTGACACGGCTCACATTACATTAAAATAATGAAATTTAAATCATGTTTCAATTATGAAAGTTGCCCACAGTGGCGTATCTACTGTAAGAGTATAGAAATGGAGGGGGATAATGGGGGCGCAAATGTTAATTGGGTGACCTTGACTATTAGGTAAGGGGGCTAGATGGCAAAAAATAAGGTGATTTTTAACTGCTTGAGTGTATTGTTTTACTTAAAATATTGGAACACAAATTTTTTTGGAGGGCACCTCACAACCCCCACCCCGTGCAACCCCGTGTCTCCATCATTCTGTTGATGTTGAGTGGCACTTACTTTGATCACAATGTGTTCCAGTGTACCCTGTCCTACAGCTGCATGTATAGCCTATACCAGACGGTACACACGTACCCCCGTTCTGACATGGGGTACTCGAACATGAGTGAGTTGCTATATTAAATTTTTAAAAAAATATGCTTTTAATTTTGTATTACAAGTATTATATTACAGTTGACGTTAAAATAATATGTACTCATATATTTTGTAATATTATTTTGAATCATTGACATAGTACGTCTATAATCATAATTGTGGATTCATTATTGATTAAAAGAAAAAATATAGTGCATTATTAATATGCCTCTATCAACTCTTAGAGATAAATACCAAATAAAAAGCTGAGATGTGATGAATTAAACACGAGTCTTTAGAATTGAATTACGAAAATACATTAAAAGAAGCAGATTAAAACAGAATTTTTAAATAAAATGGGTCACATTGCCGTACAAAATAATAGGTTCGTTCCAAATATAAAAATAGACAATGAAGGTTATGCTGTAGTCTGTAAATACCAATGCAAATAGCAGGGGAAAACTAGGCATATCGAAAGCTAGAAAATCTGCAGACTATAACTTAGGCCCTATAAATATCAAAAACAACTGTAATTTCTGCGGTTCTTTAAATTATATTCTAGAAAGACTAGAAAGTTTCTATCACCAATTTTACAACAATTTAGAAAAGGTGGGCGCCTGCAGTCGATCGTTTTGTTGCTTTAGTTCAACAATTGGCTGGTTATCAGCTTATCAGACATTTTTTTTTAAATTCACGGTTCATGCAAAATGAGCAATAGCACGAAAAACTAATCCAATAAATTCAAACATTAGTAGTTGTTGGAATATTTACTAGAAGATGTTTGTAAGTGATAAAATTACACCGCTCGCCATGTAGAGTACCGTAATATATGGTAAGGGTGATGCTTCTTTCGTTTGTTTTAGAAATGTCGATATTGACATAACTAGAATAAATGTGGTTTATGATTACATATAGACCAAATCTGGTAGAAACCTTGTAAGTTTGGGTTTTGGCTCGTTGAAGAAACTTTAATATTTGTTCTAATTATCAATTTGTTTAAAATTCCTAAATTATATTTCCATTATCAATGATATTTTCCTGGTATTTATATTGTTGTTGCTTTTCTAGGCAGTCCTCTTGTTTTTAATATTGTCTATAGTATTGTTATTTTAGGTACTGTAGCCTTTTTGTATGTTTTATATTGTATTTTAATCTTTGCAGAACAGCGTCGTTACTATCTCGTTTGTATATGTTATTCTGTTTAATAAATAAATAAATAAATTATATGTTTAGGTTTTTTCCAATTCCAATTACACTGTTTTTCACTTTTTGGCTTGAGAATTGCTTGCGCTGTAAAAAATATGTAACAGTTACAGATTCACCATGTGGAGGAAAATTGGTTAAAAAATAATTATCACTAATACTGAGACATCGCAGATCAAATATTATCATTTTGTTGTTGTTGTTATTATTATTGTTAATGTAGTTAATTTGTTATTATTGGTACTGTTAATATATTAAGTAGGTCTAACAACATACAAACACCAACTAATTTATAAAATAATAACAACAACCATAAAATACACCAAAATTGCTTGGAAAATGTAGCAATCACAAAAAACTTCATAAATATAAAAAATATTGTTAAAATGCTCATGCCGAATTATAAGGACAAAAATTGTGTCAAAATAAAAGCTACTATCACCACTCAACTTACATATCTCACATCGTGTGCCGCTATAGCCAATGAGACACTGGCAAACATAGCTTCCATCCTCGTTCACGTGGCATGTACCATCGTTCATACATGGATCCGACTGGCAATGGTTGCCAGCTTAATTCAAAAAGATATAACCAGGGAACAGTTATGTCTGATTATTATTGGTACACAAAAAGTGGAATTATGTTTTGATGAATTATCATATTCATCATAATCTATATTTTTCATTATAATTTATGTACTAATTATAAAAACTGTGTTAGAAGTTTTAGAAAGGTTACCTATTTCACAGAAAACTCCAGTCCAGCCGAGTATGCAAGCACATTCAAATTCATTCTGTACTGTTACACAAGTCCCGTAATTCTGACATGGAGAACTGCTGCACGGTGCTGCAAAATCAACAAAATATTAATGTAGGCCTATGGTGATACAGAAAATCAAGATTACTAGTTTATGGTTCTACTCAATTCAATAACGGATACCTGTTGCATAGTGCAACAACAAAGAACCCAAATGATTACCAAATGGTGCCATATAATAGCAACATCAATTAGGCCTTACTGATTCAAAGGGTTATTGATGTATGGCACTACAACACAAATGAATACTATAATTATTATATTTGCTGTGGTGCAACAGATTAGGAAGTTCTTTTTTTTTTCCATTTAGTGTTGAGAACACCACATTTATTCATCATAATTTCATATATTACATATTATGTTCAATCTACATGAGTATATTTAGTTTTTGTTAATACCCACACTATTTGTTAATACAAGTTCTTTATCATAGTTCAATCTATGCTTCCATCATGCATATTATAAAATATTTCTTTTTGATTTCAGAATTACTAATATTTTACTTGTTTTTGCAACTTTTTCGGTTTTTTTTTCTAACTATGTACATTGTGATTTTACATGGTTTACACTCTTATTCATTTGTATAAAATAGATCTCATACTTTTTTCCATACATTAAAAACATTTCTTCAACATTATATTTGAACACAATCCATGGGTTTGTGCAAACTGGTTTGTTCAGGTCACTTAATATTTTAATATAGTAAATTGAATGTGTGACAATTGAATATAATTTATTTTTAATTCTAGAACCGCAACCAAGTTCTTTAAACAAACTACTACTTATCCAGCTTTCTTTGCATTCAAAAATGTTTGTCATCATCAATTCCATCCCAAATGTTACATTTGTTACTAATTTTCAGTTTCCAATGTATAGTTGTAGGTTTGTAGGAACAATTTCGTTTAATAATTTTTAATTTAGCTGTGCATATTTATATCTTTTTTCGTTTTTTATTTTCTTTTCTTATTTCTTCTCTCCGTTGAAACAAATGTCCCATTTACGTGTAGATTGAGATGGAATTGACTGTTCATTAAACAAAACTTGTGTAAATAGATTTTGTTTTCGACTTAACTATGATACATTCATCCGTAATCATCATGTGCACATCATGGTTCTGCTTCTTAATTATAACAATTCATTCCCTTGGAATAGCATCAATTAGTGATGCGTATTCACTGAGCCAATTTCCCTTAATACATAATTTCTTCGGGTTTCATTAATCCATTATATACAATTATACAATTGACTTTAAAAAAATTCATTGAGAATCCAGTTCTTAAAAAACAAGAATTTATTTCTATGCGTAATTACCTTATTTCCCCATAGGTTTGTTCAACTACTTTGTTCAACTGCTTCGTAAGTGTTAACTATACGACTCTCGATTTTGTTTATCAACACAGCACTTAATGAAGTTAAGTTAAAGTTAATGTGATCTTTACTGGTGTACATCTCCAACTTTATTTATATACTAATATAACGGCAATAATTTCCATCTTGTGTGTTTTTTTTTTACCAGGGGTGGCGCCAGGATTTGCCCGACGGGGGAGGGGTCACCGACAGGGGGCCGATGACCCCGACGAGGGGTCAGATTTTCCAGATGGAAGCAAAGTGGGCGCGGTCGAGCTTCGATTAAAAGGTGTCGAAAGTGGTCCGCGGGCTAAGCATAAATATGCCTGCTTTCTCATTTTATGTAATAAGAAATACATGTACATGTCACCTTTCCGAAGAAAGTAAGGTTTTCAGCCTTCAACTTGTTTAGTAAGCTTCTAAATTAATTAGCTTATTATCACAATTTAATTTTTCACATTCCTTTTTATTTTATCTCATGTATATTTCCAATATTTTTATTGACTCATTTACCCAATTTAAATCATATGGTTTTCCACTATATTTAAACTCTTGCCAATCCACATGGCATTTGTTTTATTTTTATTGAGGGTCATACCGGAAACCTCACAGAAATTACTAACAATGTGTAGCCCATGTACAATACTGTCTTCATTACCAACAAACATAACAGTGTTATCTGCAAGTTCTGCAATGCGAACTTCTTCATTCTCATCTGCATTGGGTACTGCTATTCCTTCATAGCATAGCATATCGTTTCATCATATTACATGCCATAATTTCAACAACTAAAATAAACAAAAGTGCCGACAATAGAGAGCCCTGCCTTAATCCATGTCTCATCTCAAAACTGTCGGATATCCATCCATTATTGACAGTGACACATTCTGTATTGTTATAAATTGTGCTTACCATTTGCAAAATGAGTCCCCTATATTAATTTTTTTTTAGTTTTAAACATAAAATCGCTACTAACAGAATCAAAAGTTTTCTGAAATCAAGCGATAGTATAGAACCTTCTACCTTCTATTCTGCTGTATAATGCAAAATATCATTAATTAGATTTCAAATTATTTTATAAAGCCTGGAACACACGATTTATGTTAACATTTTATAATCAGTATTTTACAATGTTATAGGAAAACAGGTTTCTAGCAATTGATTATCTCCTTTCTTATATAGTAAATTTATTCACTTTTTTGTGTATGACTCATTTCACCATTATAATAACAGTCATTTAGCGCATGGCAAACAATTTGTTTAAAGTCTTTCTAGAATAATAAACTCCACAGTATGTACCTTTTATTTCTTGTTCATACATTTTTTCTATTTTTTTTTTCTTCAATTTCTGCCACAATGTTTTCATTTAAATTACTAACATTATTAACCAGAGCATCATTCAATTGTTTTATATGTTTTTGTAGATATTCTTTTATTATAGTTTTCTCTTATTTATTTTTTTACCATAATAAATTGAAACTTCTGTAATTTTACTTTATTAATTCGCAATAAGATCTGTTTATTAGCCTGTGTTGAAAAATAAATATTAATAATATTTTAAGACTTTTGATAGTCAATATTATCCAGTAGGTTATTATTTAATTTCCAATATCTTGGGCCTCTTATAAATTCATCTAGTCCAATTATTAATGAGATTGCCTGGCGATCAGTTAGTATAGCAGGTCATATATTTATAAGATTTTGTGATATTAACAGATAAGTTGTGTTTTATGCGGATTTTTATTCCTCCAAACATCTTTTAAATTGAGGTTCTTAATTGTAAACACGGATATATCTTTTCTATCTGGACTATTTTTGTTATTACATTTTCTATTTTAGATGCAATTAAATTACTACTAATTATAATGTTATCCTTATCTAAATTAACGATACTAAAAATAACATTACTCAGGTCTCGAAAATATGTACTCCTTAATTTACAATTGTTCGAAGCATATATGTTAACAAATATACATATTTTACCCTTAATTTCTACTTTCAGAATAGCATATTTTCCATTTTTATCAATATATTTATTAAGTTTATTAAAACTGAAGTCTTTTGTAAATATAATAGACACTCCTGCACTATTGAAAATAAAAAAACAGTAGGCTACTATAAATGCAAAAACCCTCCCATAATGAAATAAATGTATTAATTCATGAGTAATACGCGTTTCTTCAACTTTTTTTCCAATCATCATAATGCATTTTGTTTTGCAATTAACTTTTAATTTTACTAATGAATTACTTTGTTTTAGTACTTTCTTACTTTTGCTTGATTTTCTTTTTCTTTTGGTGCCTGGTAATGCGGGTGAAATTTTCTGTGATTCAGACTGTTCTTTCTACTCGTTCTTGTCGTTTACTTTCACTTAGCCTTGTTGTTCGGAAGATGGTGCTGATGACTTCATGAAGTGTGTTATATTTTCTTGTCTCTTTTTGAATCTCTTCTTCGCTATTCTCATTTGATCCCGAATCATCCTTCACGTATGTGTCTATGCCTCTGTTTCCATCACTCGTTCCCACATTTCTTTGATTAATTTTTCTCCTAAGTCGTCGTGCAAAAGCTTTCTGCACTACATTGATCTCTTCTATGCATTTCACTCTCTCATCCGTCCGACCATTATTAAGAACCTGGTTTTGAAATTGTTAACATTGATAAACATTGGTAGAGGTGTCTTAAAGGTTTCAGCATAGATTACCCGGTCTCCATTCAGACAACTTGTTAGTTGTCCATCTACATTTAGCCTCAACCACTGTATACATCATGTTACTTTACAGTGAAAATGCAAGATCGCTTTCCTAATTTCTTCATCAGATCTTTAACCACGTGTCGAGTCTACATCATATGGTAAATAGAGGTTTCTATTATGTACTTGAACTTTCCTACCTCGGATGTTTACTCCCGCGCTATCTTGTTGCGAATCTATATATATTCTCCACAGGTTTTTAATACGTTGAATGCCATTATGTGTTGACTTTGCACTTTGCACTGTAAATATCCTGTGGTTCAACATACGTATCTACTTTTTTTTTGACATCGTCAGTCTCAACACTTGTTTCACCTAGTTCTGGGCTCCCGCTTCTGAAGACTCATGACCATTGAGCGCGGGCTTCAAATGGGTATTTGTCATCATTATTTTAACAGGAAAATATTTAGGTAGAAGAAATCAATATTTTTCAAAACTTTTTACCTTGGGTTTATTTGGTAGAAAATACCTCTTTTTATAAACTTTCAGAAAAATATCTCAGGCGAAATCAGGAAATATATTAATATTTCTGCAGAGCACGTATATTGAAACCTCTCCTTGGAGAACTATATACTGTACTGCCCTTTTCCAAATTATATAGTTACTGAAGGTGCCATCAGTGTTGGTAGACTACCGGGTGGTATCAGGTATAAACCGAAAGGTCCACTGATTAATCTCAGATAAGAAAGTATAATACATACTCCAAGTATTGAAATACATGCCATCGTGTTGGGATTCAATATTTCGACATTAATTATGTCATCATCAGGAATGACATAATTAATGTCGAAATATTGAATCCCAACACGATGGCGTGTATTCCAATACTTGGAGTATGTATTATACTTTCGTATCAGGTATAAATGATTAAAATAACATAAAATTTGATTGATATAATTTAAATTAAAAGCAGTCTATTTTAAAACGGAAGTAATATTTTTTTTAAACTTTAAATAAATTAAGAAATACACAGATATATATATATATATATATATATATATATATTAAGTGTAGAATATTTGCAATATAAAGCTATATGAATATATTTTATAATATTCA
Source organism: Anneissia japonica (assembly GCF_011630105.1). Classification (NCBI taxonomy): domain Eukaryota; kingdom Metazoa; phylum Echinodermata; class Crinoidea; order Comatulida; family Comatulidae; genus Anneissia; species Anneissia japonica. The sequence goes on from NW_022710671.1 coordinate 129,920, forward strand.
ATGTCAATATTAACATGCCAATGAGAAATAAAAGCTGAATAATCAATTTCCATATTTCAGAAAAAAAATATCTGAAACATGTAATTACATTGAAATTCCACTCACTTAAATTGCAATCTGTTCCTATGAATCCAAGAGGACACGTACAAAGGTAGGACGTATATAGGTTGGTACAGGTGGCCTCACCATGACACGGATTGCTAATACATGGATTAAGTTCTATAACAATGGAAACATAATTGTTTTCAATTTCAATTTCAGTTACATTTTATTTCAAATAACCTCTAGAATAGAAGAAAAACAAACGTCAATTGAACATCAAAACATACAAAAATCTAACAGCTTCACTGATTATGTTTAAATAACATACTAATGAACGTTAATCCGAATAAAGAGGAAGGCCATGATTCAACCTTTCGAATTTTATTGGTCATCTTCAGGAATCATTTATCATTCCATAAGATGACCCAATAAAGGTCGAAACGTTGAAATATGGCCTCCGTCTCTTTATTCAGAGTAATGTTCGTTATCAACATACATATTGCAGAAAGAATTAAAAAGAACATCAAAATATGAGAGTAACGAACTCAGTGATCAAAATTTTATGATTCGTTTATGATTATGATTACTGCATGTAATCAGACCATACCATCTTTACAGTTTATTACAGAGTAGTAAAATATCCTTTTTATGCGCTGTTCTGAATTATAAGATAAGGTCCAACTTAAGGTATAAATACACTGCCTAAGTTCATACCTTCTTGACATAACATTCCAGTAAATGCCGGTGTACACACACATGTCGCTGTCATGCTATCAATTTCAGCACATAACCCCCCATTGGCACATGTCATAGATTCACAAGGAGATGGTTCAACTGGTTCTACATTTAGAAAAAAAAATCATCGTATTAGGCCTATGTAAGATTACGATGACAGAACATGTTGCCCTGTATGTACTCACTGAGTATAGTAATAAATGTAAAATGCAGAAATATCCCAGTGATACCAATCAGAGCTCAATTAAAGTAATTTATAGGATGTCTGTAATAATTCATTATATATTGTCAAAGTACACAATATATAGACCTATATATATATTTATATATACTGAAGGACTGCATTTCATCAATAGTTGATGAAACTTCATATTTACGTTCAATGAAAGTTTCCCGACATACTCCATCTCGCCGTCTCCAATCATCCTCTCAAAACCGTTTTTCTGTCTCCAAATACCCTACCAAAACCTACGGTCAATGTTTTTTTACTTATGCTTCTGCCTATTTTTTGAATCAACTTCCAAATTACATAACTTCTTCCAACTCTATTTGCAACTTTAAATCACAGCTTAAGACCTATTCGTTTTCCAGTGGATTTTCACATGCGTTGTGCCTTTGATCTTGTTTGGATTTTACGCCACATAATTTCGAGATATTATTATTATTATTATTATTATTATTATTATTATTATTGTTATTTTTTTGATAATATATTTATACTGTATGTAGCTTTATGAATGTATTAGGCCTATATAAATATATATTATATATATACCTTATGATTATAGACCTATATAATTATAATATATATTATAATTATATAGGTATATTTTGCTCACTGCACCATAAACTTTGTTGAATAGGCCTATGTTCAACATGCCATGAAACTGAAGTAATTTTTCTTAATATTAAAATAATTAGCCCTATTTAACGTTACACGCTCCTATTTGTACATAAGTAGGCGTACACTATCAGTGTATGTCGTACTTTCATCACCAGTTTTTAAATTTGTTAATAAGGTGGTAATTTCTATATTTTCATAGTAGGGCCTACTACCAAACATCCTTTAGGATAAACATACCAATTTCGCAAAGAACGCCGCTATATCCATTAAAACAGGAGCAAGTATGGTATGTGACCTGGTTAACGCAAATGCCACCATTCCTACAAGGGCTGCTGTTGCACGGGTTTGTTACTGAAAGAATAAAACAACACTTACTTAACTTATTGTATATTGAGCAGTTTTTTAATGTGATATAGTCTTCTTGTACTTCAGAATGACTGCACAATCAACAAGTGAGCATTATGCAGAAACAACAACGATTACACCGTGGGAATATAATAAACACAAATTGATGACTTTGATAATCACACAATAAACTTTTGAATATACCGGTATCTAATTCTATGCCTACTTCCCAAACAATATAACCAAAGCTGTTTGTTTTTATATTATGTTGACTGTATAAGCAACCACCACCAATGAAAATCTCTTAGCAGGTTTACTCTGAAAATAATATATGATGAAATGAAAATACGACAAATAAATGAACCAACAATATTACTTACAATATACAAAATTCATAAAATTAACACATACATTGATAATATTCTTATTGTTTAAAAGAGAAAAAATTATTGTTGCATACAAAAAATATACATGAAATATGTATCCTATGCTTACACAATATAACAAAATTACATAGGCCTACACATCACAATCACAATAAATATAAATATAATAGCACCAAAAGCCTAACTAAACAATGGAAAGACATTAAATTGGTCTAAAAAATAGCTAACCTAAGAAAGTTAAATTATGATTTCAATATGTGACTATTAGGTAAGTGCTACATATTTTCATGTTTTAAAAAATAAAAATAATAAGAAAAACACACAACACTTATATCCTGAGATGCTAAACCATTCGCAGTAAAACAATGGTCTAACAATGTGGAAAAGCGCTCTGAGACTTAGTATAGAGCGCTATATAAAACCACAACCCGAAAATATAACGTACCAGAAACAAAAACCAATAAAAAATATTATCAAAAATTGACAGAGAACAACAATGTATACCATCGTTTAATTCACAGAGCGTTCCCGTGTAGCCGGCAGAACAAACGCACAGGAAATACGTGTCATTCAGCGCCAGACAATTACCGCCATTCTGGCATGGTAAATGTTGGCATATTTCATTATCCGGACCTTAAATAAACCATTCAACAATTTATTAAAATATACATACACACACACACACACTTATATATATATATAAGTATGACTAAAATGCCAAAAATGTTTGTTAGCATTGACAAAAATATAATAATAATAATAATAATAATAATAATAATAGATTGATTTATATCAGCGCAGATAAACGATGTCACTATGCGCTCGGGACTAGATGTTGCACTTTTCAATAACTTTCTCCTCCCTTGAGGATCACTTTATGTTCACCGCAACCAGTAAACGGCGCACTTTCATCTGTCCACGACAGGGGCCGAGTGAACCAGTACACCGGGGTAACCCCCTACTCATCTGAAAAGATGTACTGGGTTCTTTAAAGTGCACATGAGCATTTGTGTACACTGGGCCTACGGTTTATAGTCCTTATCCAAGAAGACTTGTTACACCACCAGCACTATAGGAGCGAGCCGGCCGCAAACCTGTGCCGATATTGTTGGTTATGATCATGGTGCCCTGCCTTAACCGCTCGGCCATTTGGCTCGCTCCAAATAGGTAACACATGGGGGTGGGTAAAATACTTGAAACGATTACTTGACATAGGCCTTAAAGTTTTCAATAATTAATACCTATTTCACAATTTGTGCCAGTGAAGCCACGCCCACAGACACATCTCTGAAGTCCGTTCTCTACAATACATAATCCATTTTCCCCGCATGGATCCTCAGAGCATTCAGTTATTATATTATCTGTTACGAGTAAAGATGACATATATAAAACAAGTTTAAACCTGAGACAAATATATATATATACAGTTTTTATATATAAATGAAAAATATAGCCTTAATTTGCCACAATTTATTTAACCATTTTAAATCAAGTCAAACTTTCAGTTGTGAACGTTTAATGTACAGAGTTGGTATACATTCTGTGTGAGTTGTACAGTATATTATATCACATATTGTTTTGAATGCATCGTTCAATATATTGCAAACAATACTCATTTTGTATGCATTTTTATGTACAATCACATGTTAGCTCATGAAAAATAATAGGTTATATGTGAAAAAAAGTGTAAATACTACCCCTCAACGTAAGGGATCAAAGTCGAATAACAAATGTGATACTTTTACTTTTCGTTTTAATCCTAATCAAGATGGATATAGCAATCATACAACAATGCTTTTTTAATTATAGCTATTATATTGGCTCATTTCATATTTGAGTTAAATTCCTGTCGCATGAGCCCTGAAATATTGTGCTAGCATTATACCAACACTTTATCAAAATCTAATTAAACTTTTGTACCATTGTCTTGACAGTTAAGTCCAACATATCCATCTCCACACATACAAATATAGGATGTAGCATCAAGAATTTCACAAATACCCCCGTTTTCACACGGCTGTCCGATGCATGGACTCTCTACAGAAGGTTGGCATAAATGAAACTATTATTCGAAAGAACCACTTATGTTGTGTAACAAAATCGGGTCAATTCCAAAGTTGACAGGGCAGAAATGGCATACGAAAAAAAAATTGAAAATCAAAATTTAGAAAGAATATTCAGCTTGAAGAAATATATAGTCACATATGAACACCTGTTCATTCTTTCAACTTAACCAACTGTTATATCAAAACTACACATGTACCAAATTGTTTGCTAAAAATTGCATGCATTAAAAGAAATAAAATTCATTTTTAAATATCACTACTGTAAAATAACATTTATTATCAGATACCAAATAAACAGGCCTATCTATTCGTAATAGTTCCAAACAATAACCAATAATAATAAATATAATGATAAACTAGTGATGAAGATGAGGATAATGATGATAATAATGAAAATGAAGAGGATATGATAATAATATTGATGATGATAATATTGGTGATAATGATACTGACAAGGATAATAATGAAAATGATAATAATGATAATTATATAATGATAATGACAATGATGTTGATAATAATTATGATTCTGGACATTATGTGTTTGGTAACAACAATGTTGTGGATGTAAACAAATTGAAACATAAATGAAATAAAATATAAATGTAAAGCAAAAACCGTAACACATTATCTAAAAAAACCCAAAACCAGTTAAATATTTACCCCTCTCACAACGAATACCAATGTAATCATCTGGACAAATGCAGCCAACTGAACTATTGCTGGTAACGTAGCACACACCTCCATTTAGGCATACTGTGCTATTTGTACATGGCCCTGAATAATACACAGGATGACAACGATATTACAGTCAACTACAGTATGTGTTGACTTCAAATCCTAGTTAAATATTTACCCCTTTCTCAAAGATAAGTAGTATAATATTCGAGAAACAAACATCTGGAATAATTACAATAAAAAATATTGCTTTTATATGTATTATCCTTTAATTTCAAAGAAGTAAAACTGACGTTATGTGTAGAATATTTTTTATACCCTGCAGACCAGAATGAAATAAAATAGCATTGTTTAGAAACCTATGCAAAATAGAGTAAAAAATAATTATTAATTGAGGAGTATACCGCTTTCACAAAGTTGTCCAGTGAAGCCATACGGACAGATACAGCGTTGCTGATTAACCTCCATTATACACAAAGCGTCGTTTTGGCAAGGGTTGTCTTCACACAATGTGTATGGTTCCATTGTAGTAGAAGGAGTAACTAAGCAAAGTAATACAAACAATTTAATAGAGTGTCTGAATAAAATGTGAATAGGGGATATTAAAAAATCCTACACATAATACATTACTGATAAGACACAGTAATTTAATATACTAGTTAAAAATTAGAATAACATATACCAATAAAATGCAAAATAAAGAGATAAAAAAAAGAACTGATGGAAAGCATTTGAAATGTTACCAAGCTGACAATGCGTTCCGTAGAAACCATCTGGGCATTCACATGAATATTCAGTAAAATGACTAATACATTGAGCTCCGTTCTCGCAAGGGTCATTGATACAAAGATCTGGTCCTACAGAATAGAGTGTACAGTTATTATAGAAAGTCTTTTGAATTTCAATGAGCAACTGCTTTCAGCAACACAAAATATACAAGTGTCCGTGAATGAATGAATAACATAAATCTAATACTAAATATAACAGAACATGGTTGCGTCAAGAAAATAATAATAATTACAAAAAAAAAAAAAAAATAATAATGATGATGGTAGTGACAATAATATGAAATAATATTATTGATTAAATAACAACAATAACAATAATATTTGTACCATATTCGCAGTTGTCACCGAAAAATGCATTAAAACATCTGCAGGTATAAGTTGTTCCATCTGATTCACATATGGCGCTATTCTGACAAGGGTTTACTGAGCATAATCCGTCATCATCTGTAGCAAATACAGGAAGAGTATAAAGAATATTAACAAGTGTTACGTAGGTCTACTGTGTAGGCCTAATCAGTATTAAACTGCATATAGTTATAATCAAGAGTATCATAAAGAATATAGCTTATTCTGATTGCGGATACGTTAATGTTAAGCGTTGAAAAAATTTCCAGAGGGCCTGCAAAGCCTGAAGGAAATTTTTGAATGCATTAAATCTAACCTAAGTATAATAATTTTCCATTTAGTGTACGATGCATGCTCTACTATTTGCTTTATAAGTCAGTTGCCGTCTTTTAATTTTAGTTTTTTATAACTAACTGTTGTAGCAGTCATCGGTTGGTATAGTGATATGATCAGTATAAATTTAAATTTAAAAATTTAAATTTAACATTTATATAGTGCACATTTCTACAACATACATCGTAATCAGCGGCACTTTACATGATCTGTCCCTGGTCATTGGTTCCACATGCTGAGTATGTTGCTGCTGTATTCAGCAGCAGGAGCAAGCAACCCCACCAGGTGCCCATTTATACTCCTGGGTGGAGAGAAGCAATGCAGATAAAGAACCTTGCTCAAGGACACAAGCGAAATGCACAGCGGGGGATTGAAACCCCGACCTCAAGGTACGGAAACCAAAACCTTTCACGCTGCGCCAAACCACTTCTTACACACACGTGTGTGTATTTACATTTAGCTGTGCTGATTTTTGCTCCTGCAGTACGCGTTTAATTTGGTTTAATTAACTACACATCAGCAGTACAGTACCGATACGATGAATAACTATTATGTTAGAAAGAACTTGTTTGTAATGCTATTTTGATAGACTTTCGTCAAAAAAATAAACATTTTAGCATTCGAGAGAGAATACAGTCACTGACGTCCTTTTTGGTCGGTGCATGCAGACAGACAGACAGGTAAAATCGTTGTGATTCTTATATAAAGTACACAAATGTAAACATTCTAATACAATAAATGTATTACCATTTTCGCAGCTAAGACCAATGAATCCATCTATACAATTGCATACATAGAATGTGATATAGTTAATGCACTGCCCTCCATTCTGGCATGGGCTACCTTCACACATATCTCCAGTATTCTGAATAACTGTAAAGAACATTTCGATGTCATAATTCGTTCTCACAATGTTGGCAATTAAGTTCCAAAACCAGTAATAATGATGATAATATACATGAGGTTTTCTAAATTATAGTTACACAATAAAATCAAGCCTCGGGCCTAATAGAATAGGCTAATCACTGTTTACATTCGTTATGGTAACAAGTTCAGCCTAGTCTCTAATATGATATCAAGGCCTAAGTGTTTATTAAACATTATTAATAAAATACTCTTTAGTAAAAATATATTAAGCACAATATATGTAGTCATGTTGTAGTTATTTACTACGCTATTTTCTATAGCGTTATCAGTTTTATTTCGAATATCTATCGAAAATTAGATGATTCCCTCTTCGCAGTATTCATGTTAATAGTTAGGTACACTATGATATAGAGTTATCTACCTTGTCCTAGTTTGAGTAATCATTAGAAATTAGAAGATACCTTCTTCACAGTTCGTTCCCGTGTAGGATGGAATGCAAAGGCATTCGTAGCCTCCGGCTGTGATAGTGCACTCCCCAGCATTGATACATGGGCTTGACAGGCATGGATTGCTTTCTATTGTGCAATGGCATTAAGTATCAGAAACTCATAAATAATGATAAATATAATTATTTTAATACATTTCTATGTCTAAACACATAATACCGTTCATTTCCATTGACTTGATTATTAAAAACTAAAATATACAAACGCCTAATAGGGAAAATGACATTATAATTACAAAGAAAAATAGTATGATTAATGAGTTCTACTGAAATGAAAAATTATTTGGGAAAATAAAAGAGCATTTTGGAAAAAAAAATACTGTAAAAGTGTGTTACGCTCAGAGGTCAAGTAAAAATGTAATCCTTAAATCAAGAACGAACTGATTTAGGAACCTTCTTTTTTGGAAGAAGGTATTAATTTTTGAATTATAAATGATTGGTTTTGCATATTGGCACTGACAAGAGTAAGCTTCGTCAACTGAAATTACAGTAGGCCTAATGTCGATCTGCATCTATTTAGCCTACTTGCATTTACAGTGTTTCATTAATGTTTTCTTAATAATGCAACAACTAATGTTCTTTAGCAGAAAACAAGACTGATCTGTAATAAACAATCGTAAAATTGTAAATACTTATTTTAAGATTGAAGTAAGAGGATAGTTGTCCACAGTAATACAATATCTATAATAAACAATCGTAATTGTGAATATTACTTAGATTTAAGTAAAATTGACTAATTGTCCACAGTAGTACAACCTAAAAACACGGTTGAAAACAGCACCAACTATTGAATGTGCAGCGTTCTTTAACGTACCTATGATTTCACAATTTGTGCCTATGAATCCTGCTGGACACTGACAGGTGTAGACATTTGATTGGCTACTGCAGATACCTCCATTTATGCACGGAGAACTAAAGCATACATCTATCACTTTATAACGTCAAGAAAAATTGTATAAAATGTCAAAATGATTAGCATAAAGAGTATTAGCCTATGAGAGTTTAATTTAAAACATCAAGTAAACAGATAAAGAATTACCAATCTTTAATATATGGTTTGTTATCATTGACCATAATTTATAATTATATATTTCCTATTTTAATGTTCCTATAAAATTATATATTCAACTTTCAGAGATGAATATTTTACACACTTTTATCTATTAATTACTAGAATCTAAATATTCCTATTCTTTTACCAAATTACTGTAAATAATAAAATAGTTATCTAGGTTATTATTATTATTATTTATATTATTAATATTATTATTATTATTATTATTATTATTATTATTATTATTATTATTATTTCATAAATATTAGACAATGACGTAAAAATAAGTTTATGTTACCAGTTTCACAGTGGACTCCAAGGTAGCCTGTAGGACAGGAGCAGCTATATGCATTGCCGAGATCAAAACACGCACCGCCATTCTGACACGGGCTCATTTCACATGGATTATTATTGGGTGGCACTGTGATAGCTTTGAGAAAAATATCACAGATATACTATTTAATATATTGATACTTATGGATACTACACTTGACAGAATCCGCACAGAGACTGACCGGAACATTGGGGACGTATAAAGCTGTTAGATTTAACATGTAATACCATAACAACAACTAGGCCTACACCGGAACCAAATTAGAAACCACACTCACATAAACACCTATACACTCTAAAACATCACAGACAAACTATTTAGTAGGCGTGTATTGAATCTTATGAATACTACATTTTATAGATTCCACACAGACACCAACACACTGAAGACCTAAACAAACTGTAACATCCAACATAACGGGTAACACCGAAGCCAAGGTAGAAATTACTCACAACTAACTCAACAACCTATAAACATTACATATATACGGGCGCATTTACTCTCAACAATGACATAATAAATTCTAACCAACCTTGGATGAGACTGAACACCTAAAATGATGTCGAAAAGTTTAGAAAGTTGGCCAGCACGAGAAGTAATTGGAAACATGTTGTACAACGAATAAGCCAGGTAGCCCAGGCGGAGAAATCAGATGATTACTCAGCGAAGAGGCATTAAAGTAAACACATTCACATACAAATTGAATACATTTTGGTTATACATACAATTGTTTGAATATACATATATATATATATATATATATATATATATATATATATATTGCTTGTATAGAAATATACAATCTTAAAGTAGTTTTACATTGAAATACATAAAGAACCTGTATAACGTTCAATGAAATGCATTGCAATTGATATCATGATAAAGGATTTTCAACTTTGTTAATAAATATCACTCCACCATTAATGTCATCATTGAGAAAAATATCAGTTTAATTTCATTTTGGATGGGGATGTGCGAATAGATAAGAACCGGATCACAACATCCTTTTATAATAATCCGACAGATAACCAAAATCTCAGCTGCAACAGCATTTTAAAAAGTACATTATAAATTGGCAATGTCTATGTTTACTTAACTTAAGCGAATTCCAACCCCACCCCGCCCCCTCCAACACTTACTACAATCTTCGCAAACAAAGGCAAATCGCCCTCCCTAAAGTGAAACCCAACGCAGCAAAAAAATTATTATTAACTTTGGAGTTTATGGAATGGTAAATTTTTAAAGCATTTATTTGGTTGATTTATCTCTCTGTTCTCTTTGTTTCAATTTAATGAAAAAGAATGTATTAATTACAACTTCAGTCTCGATGAGGTTAATAGGCTTTTGTAAGTATTTCTTTTAAGATTGTTCTAAAAAAATTAAAGCTGAAATAATAATATTAAACTTTAAATTAACTAATTATGATCATAATCCTAATCTTTTACTTTTATAAATGGAACCAAATTTTGATGTTAATCCCAATCATGTACTTATTGAATTCAGATATTAATAATGTGCAATACAATTTTGAATTTTAAAAAAAATATATGTAGGCCTATATATTGGATTTGCCTTGAATTAGTACCGTAAATTATTATCATTAAAACAGTTTGTTGAATCCGTATTTATCAATGGATTTTTGCCCTTTTTAATTCCAGTGGCATTTTCCTAATATAATTAATTGTACATAATTGTTATTATTATTGTATATAAATTTTGTATGTTTTTGTTTTGGTTTTTGGTTTGTAATTATAAATTTAATCTTGTTCTTGTTTTTTGAGAATTTGCTGTTACTCTTCAATTTTGTTCACGAAATTGCAAATAAATAACATTTGAAGATTTGGAAAATTCCGCAGGTGACCTTCAGCTGATCTAAAGACACAATATGGCTTATAGGTTGATAGAAGATCTGAGAGCTATAAATCTTGAGATGCTGAGTGTGTTCTTCCTTGTAGATAATCTTTTGTGCCATGGAAAAAGAGTCGTAATTGCTCAAGAATTCAAGAACCAAGATAGTTTGTCTACTTTATTCGTTTAATGTCGCCATTAATCGATTGAGCCCTCTCACCCTTGATGACACAAGATAGCCGTTAACACTGTCAAATTATATATAAATCATCAAAGAAAGGTAAATACAGTGTTCGAATAAAGGACATGATGGTACATCGTGTAGTACAGCTCTCAACGAATGTTGTCATGTAAAATAAATAAATGTCAACATACTTTACATACTATGTAAAGTTATAGCACAAGCCACAAGGAAAATGAAACATTAATAATTTCATGGGGGGGATTAATGATTCTTACACTACATATTGGATTGAATTGACTAAAAATCTACAGAATGGAATTGGTCGGCATACTTTCCATTTAAGTTAAGTGTTAATATGGGCAAATGTTGGCATTGAGAGGAGCCATGTTGTACGTATCTTGAAGTTTCAGCCATCCCTCTCCCATCCGTTAAACCACCTGTGCTTTTAATCGATCTCATCAAAACCTGTTGATAATCGTGGCTGTGTGTATATAACTATATTATGTCAGTGTTTAACTTTTGACACTACAAGCTATTTGTAGCTATGCTTACTGTTGATTTTTGCTAGATTCTGTACATCTTCCAGAAAGGTTGACGTTTGACCCATGACACTAACTTACCTTATGAAATGTGCACTTTTGATTCTATAAATTTGATGTGTTTATTTTTACTTGCAAAATATTAGCCATATTAATTATAATTGTTATTGTCATACATGAACTTCACAATTTTTAATATAGATTTAGAATGCTGTATAGTTTATTTACAAATCCAACTTTGACCTTGATTTTTGACACTGCAAGGTCATTTTAACCTTTCTGTGTGCAACTATGATTATTTGTATTCAATAATATTATACATGATATAACAATAGTTAAAGAAAAACATTTTTTTAAATATCCTGCTTAAGATACAAAATAAGAGGTTGACCTTTGACCTAATGACACTGAAAGGTCATTTGGCAATCAAATGTGTGATTTTGATTTCTTAAGTTCATGTTTTATATTTATTATCATTTATGCAAAATGTTTAGAAAATTAATTATGAATGCAGAACTGAGTTTGTAATACTGCATAAACCTCTTACAAATAAAAATTTGACCCTGACCTTTGACACTGCCAGGTCATCTGAACCTTTTTTTTGCAATTATGAGCATTTGTAATAAATATGATATTTACATGTAAATATTTATAGTAAACCATTGCATTTTTATGCAAATATCCTGCTGAGTATCCCAAATAAGAGGTTGACCTTTGACCTAATATCACCGAGACGTCATTTCGCAAATCAAATGTTTGATTCGGATTCTTTGGGGTCATGTTTATATTTGTACCTAATACATTTATATGCTCAATATGTAATGGTTAAGGAGAAAATTAGCTGCAAATTTTCCAAATAGCGGCCATTTTGAATTTATGCAAATTAGGTAATTTATTATTGGCCGATCAAGGTAGATTTTGGATATGCTAATTGTTACAGGCAAAAGAACATATTTCAGCAATAAATCAAACTTTTGCAATTTGTTTCACTCAATGCCTATTTTACATCTATTTCTACCTGTCTAATGCTCAAACAGCAAGTCGCTTCTTGAAAATGGCAACACTCTTCAACGTCTTAATATCATGAGGAAGAGCGTTCCATAAACGAGATGCCGCACATGAAAATGAACGTTTCCCAAATGACTCCAATTTGTATCTTGGAACATTAAGTAAAATTTTGGTAGAAAAAAGTGTGAGAGATGAAGAACGGTATTCCAAAATGTGTCTGATATAAGATGGTGATGTGCCATGTAATGCTTTATTTCTGGATGATACTGGCAATCAGTGCAGTTTTCTTAATACTGCTGAGATATGTTTGTATTCCCTAGTGCAAGACACAATTCTCGCAGCCGTATTTTGAACTCGTTGCAATGGATGAATATGTAACTTTGGGAGACCATACAATAGTGTATATGTTGTATAATATAAAATATACAACGATTGAGGGCAGGCAATCGCATTTTTGCTTTATGAAGCATTCCCATGATACATCCTTTCATCCTTTTGGTTTGGTCCCAGTTCAAAACCGGACCTGCTGCGAATAACGACATTTAATGTCATTCACACTTTAACATTGGGTCTATGCATGTTGAACTATACTTTTCATGCTAAGCTTTCTTTCCTCTCGAAAGCAGATCGTTCTCTGTTCAATGCAGGAACAGCTACCGATACTTTCGACAATCTGTTTCACAAATCCCACTCAGATTCAGAGTAAAGCCTACATTTCACTTTTAACGAAATGCTTTATAGGCCAGTTTAATTTTTAAGTTCAGGAATTCTCTGTTTAATATAGGATCCACCACGAATATCTGAAGATCTCTGATTATCGACTTACCACATAGCAGTGCTGTTTCCTCTCAACTTGCTTTCAGTTCAAACTGAAGTAGGTGTTCACGAATCGTGGCATTGTACGTTAACGGTCAGTCAATATCTTATTTCATATTTATTTCATTAAACTACCGCATTTTCCAGATTAATGGTAATGGTAATGGTTGGAGACTTATATAGCGCATAACACTCGATTACTCGTTCCTCGTTTTCATTTCTCTCCTCTTCCTCCTTCCTTATGGGCTGCCGTATAGGACTTGCCGGAGTCGCTAGTCCTATACTATGGCCCACTTTCAATGGCATCCCATAAGTTAAGCAATGTTTCCATACATATCAGTAAAGTATCTATGCCCTTTTTGTAAGGTTCAGAGCAATCGAGTTTTCAAACCCAAGGTTAAGATTAGTCTCTGTCTTTTATTTATGTACCATGGCGCACGCAAGCAAAAACACAACGATTGAGGGCAGGCAATCGCATTTTGCTTGGGAAGCAATCCCACGACACATCGTTTCATCCATTTGGTTTGGTTCCACAATTGAGGCAACAACTTACTCAAAGGTATTTTTTACTAACTATCACAATATCATCTCCATCAACGGTTACCATACTTTGCGATTCCCTGCTCTCCCTCCCTTATCTGGGTACATGTGGCCTACTTTCAGTTAAGCACATGTTTCCATACAAATCACTAAAGGGCGTTATCTGTGTCCTTTTTGTAAGGTTCAGAGCAATCGAGTTTTTAATTAAAATAATACCCAAATAATACCCAAAATTAAGATTAGTCTGTCTTTCATATGTATCATGGCGTACGCAAGCCAAAATATCTGTATCGTGCTCATGGTATGTATAGTATTCACTTTACAAACACAAAGACTGTAGTGATGATGAAGCATAAACATAAAACACAATGATATTAAATACAACTTAACAGTTAAGTTGAAGCTAATGGTGGAATCAAAATATTAAAATAGTTAAAAATTTCAGTAAGTGTCAATATTCAGTATTGGATTGTACAAGCAGGTATATGAAATACATTTCTAATAAATCCATCCATAGCATGTCTGCGTCTTCAATTTATCACTTTGTATTTTGATAGGAATTTGTATGCACTCACCTTGTTCACAATTCGTTCCCGAAAATCCATATACACAGGTACAGGTGTAAGATACATAGTAATTCGTGCAAACTCCATTGTTTTGACATGGATTACTACTACAAACATTCGGAACTGAAACAAAAATATAAATATAGCTTTTCAACTGAAAGACTGGTTTAACAAAACTTAAAATGAATAATTGTTTCAATGAAAAAAATGTAAACACTGATTTTAAAAAAATGTAGAAAGTAAAGCCCATATAAGCACTATAGTAATACTGAGATGTATTAGTTGTTTTATTATATGCATACCAATTTTACCCTACTCAAGCATTCCATTGATACCAAAAATTGAAACATACAAGTTAAAATATATAAGAACAATAATATGCTACAATAAAAAATATATGAAGCCCTTGAAAATATAACAAAATACATATAACAGGTCTCAACATTAACAATGAATTAAACACTCCTTACCATAAACCAAGAATATAAACAATATTTCCGAAGAATAATTTAAAACTTAAATCAATTTAAAATAACCTGGAAGCTGTTTCATAATCTAAAGGATGGGATAATTATGCAATTCAAAAAGAATTATAAGGTTAATAATGCAAAAATTAAATAATAATAATAATAATGCAAGAATTAAAGGTTAATAATGCAAATAACCTTTAAAAGAAAACAAACGAAACATGGCCAGAATGAGGTAAAATGAAATACAAAATAACCACTGGAAGTCTTTTTGTGTGATTTGTACGGTACCTATCTCACAAATAACACCGGTATATCCTGCAGCACACAGACATTGAAACGAAGTGACCTGGTTGATACATGTAGCCCCATTACGACAGGGACTACTCACGCAGGGATTAGGCACTAAGAATGTAAAACCACACGTTTATATATTAAGATATACACATTTCAGCTACTCTAATGCAAACTATTGTTAAGACTTATTATAAAAATAGTAATAATAGCTTAATGATTAGTAGTAGTACTTTTGTTCGACAGTCCATTAGACTGTCGAATTTGATTGTATGTTTGTCAATAGGGAAACCGTAGGTGCGATATTGTGCTAATCTTTGCTACATTAAGTACTGGTTTAATTTCAACGTCATATTTGCTTTTATACAACCTCTCACCTGGTATGGAAATTGTTTTATGAAATAATATTACAACTATATATTTTCCACTATTGTATTTATGTCAGCGAATTGGTACCCGACGTCTGTACTAACCTATCTCACAGTTGGTTCCGCTCCAGCCTATCAAGCAAGTACAAGTGTAGTACGTATAGAAGTTGTTGCATTTTCCAGCGTTTTGGCAGGGATTGCTCAAGCATGGATCTTGCACTAGGATTCATATAAGAATAATTAATGATTAATAGATTGAATTAGTTCAGATACATTACACTGTGATACCTTTGAGTTTTTCAAATGTATTGATTAAACACTCATTTGCTATTTCTCACGAAAGCTACTTTTGTAAGAACAAGCACCTACACTATCAATAGAGATTATAAGAATTTTTTTAGAACAACGTATATTTACATATTTTTATTTATTAACAATTCGACAGAAAAAAAAAGTGTCGAAGAGAAACCGAGGGTCAAGGGTTCAACAAAACGTGGATACCTTTTGAAAAAAATACAGTTAAATATAAATAGCCATTAATATAACATAAGATCAACAAATCAATCAATCAATTAATCATATATACACACATATGATATATAAGTCGTTATTGACTATTGTGATGTTATTGACTATTGTGATGGTGACCAATCGTTTTTAAAAAAACAAATCATTTAAAAAAAAGAGGTGAATGAAGTATGGAAAAGAACAAACGAACAAGACATACGAACGAACTAATAAACCTTTAATCGAATTAATTAATCATGACAAATATATAACAAGCCTAAAAAGTTAGCTTTATCAACGTCGGGATGTCATGACGTAATATTATTTACCTATTTCACAACTGGTTCCAGTGAAGCCCGCCTGGCAGATACACACATAAAAAGTTACGGAACTGAAGCAATCGCCGCCATTTTGGCACGGATTGGAACTGCAAGGATTTGCCTCTGTGAATGCATATCATATAACAATGATACAATAAATACAACAAAAATTGAGATCATAATAAATATTTAAAATACAAAAAGAATAGATTAAAAAAAAGAATTACATTGTACTTAACAATTACAATTGAACTACCGGGAAAATATTTTTATTCACAACAAATATTTAAATTTATTTATGAATGCTAACGGAAATAAACTAAGCGACAATTGGGAAAAATAAACACTAAAAAACTCTATTGTCAATAATAAACAAGAATGAATTTAGCAATACGGTACCGTTTTCACATCTTACACCAGAGTATCCTTCTCTACAGTTACATTCATACGAGGTAATATAATTGATGCAATCACCACCATTTAAACACGGCATCACATTGCATGGGTTAACAACGGTATTTTCTGCAAATGAAACACAATAATGTGAAGTGCTTAGAGGCTTTGTTAAGGCATTAAGCGCTATATAAAAACGACATATTATTATTAATTACTGTATTATGGAAATTATGAAACGTCTGATACCTGTAAAGTATATGCAAAAAAAAGTATAAACGTATTTCTTCAGCGCATCGTTTATGAGCTCTTTTTTTTTTAAATTAAGTTTTATACTTACTTGCACATATCAACAAATTTAGAAAAAATAATCTTTTTTTCTTGTTGTGAAGTTAAAAGATGTATAACCATGCAATAAAAAATAATTAGTTTGAACAATAAAAACATCAAATATATCAATGATAATATAGACAAATAAATAATACATACTAAGACGTTTATTGAATGGTGTAATAAGAAAATAAATAAATGTGTTTATAATCGATTTATCTTTAGTTTTAATTTGAGACAACTATACAATTCTATTTTTTTAAATTTATTTATTCTGGTTTTTTATTAAAACATTTTGATTTTGCAGCACAGGCTGAATTGCATCAAAATTTACATGGTTAAAACAATACAAAGGGAAACAGAAATGCAAAAAAGATTAAAAACAATTAAAACGCAACATCAATTAAGTTGGAAACTCACTTAGTTTACAATTTTGTATCATTAATTACATTTGAGTTGAACAAGTTAATTATATAATGAATGGTTGACTTGAGTGGCAAGTCTGCGATTTACTGAGAATAAGTGATTAATGTTCTGAAGGGCATTCCTTCCGAATTTACAAACAAGTGAATGACGACGAGAATCAAGTCTGTCCAATTTAAGTGTCTCTAGGGCAGTGGTCTAGGAAGTTTAAAGCTGATTAAGAATCATTCTACAGGCACATTTTTGTACTCTTTCAATTTCAGCTGATTGGGTTGGAGTTAAGGAAGAATGCCAAACAGGGCATGCGTATTCAACTATTATAGAGCGTACATATAATCAATAAATGTTAACAAGCTCGGGTAAGGGAGATCGAAATTATCTTTAAATGACCGAGCATGAATAGTGTACGACTAGCTCTTGAAACCATTTCTTCTACATGCGTGACCCATTTAAGATCATTTTGCAAGGTCACACCTAGCAGCTTCAGTTTAGAAACTGTTTCTAGCTCAGAATTATAAATGTTTATAGGTTGAAAAATAGGCACTGTTTTACTGAATGCAAAATTCATAGTTTTGCATTTACTAGGTTAAGTTTCATGTTGTTTTAACATTACTCCAGTCAACAATTTGATCAACATGGGTTTGCAGGTTATCATTAACACTTAAAACGGACACTCCAGCAATAGTCAAATCATCCACGATTATAATTTTCCAGTGAATAGAAGTTTATACAAATCACAATAAATAATATATCGCATATAACACTTGCGTAAATTAAGTGGGTCTAGTAACCTACCAACGTCGCATAGTGTTCCACTGTACCCAGGTGCACATATACAGGTGTATCCATTAGGTTCAGGTGAACATGTTGCCGTCTCGTGACATAGGTTCATTGTACAACGATCTGGGGGTGCTTACAAATTAGGAAAATCAAGTATTACAAGATGCATTGAAATGTTCTAGTTTGGGAGAGATAACAAGTATAGTAGTAAACGATTTAAAAATGGAAAAGCGGAAATTCAATAATAGTATTTTTCTATTATTGTCTCTTATTTTGCCCGAAGCTGACAAGTTCGTGTTCTAAAACTGGCCAATTCATGGAATTGGTAAAGATAGTTACGACTATTGCTTATAATGTACCCGCTTTAAAAATTATTGTTTGAATCCCATGCATCGGTTTTCTCCAATATGATTCTAGGGTTCATTAGGTTGCTGGTTCTACAATCACAAATCACACTATAATGTTTCACATGTGATATAAAAGAGCTATCTATTAAGAGCAGTATAAATTAATGTTTGACGTAAAAAGCATCATCTGTATTATTATTTCATTTTAGCACAAAATACTAACTATGTTTCTGTTGATATTGTTTTATTTCCCTAAAGGACAAAATATACATTATATCTACTTTCAGTCAAATAATTTACGGGCAATTAAAAACAATTAACTTATAACCATCTTGGTATGAATGGCCAAGTATATATATTCAATATCGGTTGCAAATTCAATGCAATTAACCATGTTACTGAACGAAAATGAATGAATAAATCTGTTAACACGATTAATGAAAACATATCTAATGATCGAAAGCCAAGGATTTACACAATTTACATACCGATTTCACAGTTAGGTCCTGAATAGCCTTCTGGGCATAAGCAAATGTAACTTGTTCCTGATAAATTACAAGTGCCACCGTTTAAGCAAGGTGATGGGTCACAAGTAGAAGGTGGTCCTAATGAAGTAAATAATCAGTTGCAATTAATTGTTGTATATATTTGAATAATTATAGCTACCAATTAATCAGTTGCAGTTAATGGTTGCATATTTAAATAACCAGCAAACAATTCGACATTATAAAAACGTTGCAGTTTGGTATTTGAAACAGAGTTGTTTTTTTTCCCTATTTTTTATTGTAAAACCATAAATACGTATTTATAACGTAATTTCTCACTAAAATATCAATTTAAACCTTGCTGCAAGTTGTGTCAACGTTATTTTGTGATATAACCTAACCACAAAGTTGTGTTTGTTGATATTTCTTTATGACGTCATGCACATAATGAATAGTGAAAAAAGCATGCACAAATCAAATACCGGTAGCACTTTTAAGTAAGAGTAGAGACAACAAGATATTGCAAAATCTAAAATCCCGAAAAAAAAATTCCAAAAAGACTAATTAAGTTATCAACTTAAAACTAAAGACTTTTTGAAAAAATAATGTTTGCTGATTTACTACAAAACTACAAAAACAAAAATGAGACTTTGTTAAATATAATGCTTGCAACTGTTAATTGGTAAAGACAATATTTTTCTTTCATCTTTTCAATTGAAATGTAATTTCATTTTATGTGTTTAATATCTTTACACATTGTATATATAAGAGCTGAAATAACATATTATTTGATATTATGTATACAAAAAAACTTGCGAGGACGAATAAGATAAGATATAAAAAAATTAAAAGAAATTAGAAAATTTAATATAACACAGATGTGCTAAATACTAGATCACATTTCTCTGTTGAAAGGCTTGTGCATAACCAGTTTCTAAGCCAAAAAATTAAAAAAATTAAAGAGAACACATACTGACACTAGGCGAAGTACTTACTGAGAGAGGGATCTATGACTGTAGTTTGGGTCGTGATAGTAAAAGGAGATGTAGGTGTCGAACCTTAAGAGTGGATGAATTTTACAACAGTGATAACAATACAAATATAGATAAGAAGTTTAATAAGTGTGAATGGCCTCCTCTAGGCAGTATTGTTGATTGTCATTAACATTATCATCAGTGCTAAATGCAGTAGATGGGAAGGATGAATATGATAAAGTACTAACAGTTTTTGGTTCTATTCAAATTGGGAAAATTACTATCATGTTTCAATCATTAGCAAAGGAGCAGGAGGTTTTTAATCCAGGTGTTTTTATACACACAGTCCATACGCATTAAATGTATAAAATCATTATTACTAAGCATATAAGTACGAAGTAATGTTAATGACAATCATCAATAAGCATTTAAATCTTTGATGTGCATATATGATATGACATGCCTGTTTGACAGTATTGTCCATCATAACCGAAAGGGCAGACGCATCGTGGCGTGTTACCCTCCACAGTGCAAAGGCCGCCATTTTGACAAAAAACGTTATCACATGGATTTGGAGATGCAGTGGCAGCAGTAGAAATGTCAGTGTCAGTAGTGCTACCTGCAGTAATAGATTAACGCATTAATATAAACTTGAGGTCATCATTTTAAATCTAAATTAATTACTAGGCTTATGAAAATAGGTCTATACTTCATTACTAATTATTTACGCCAATGTAAATTATATATACTGTAAGCTTAATGAAAAAGGTATGCTTTTTGATCCTATTCTATTGATACTCTTTATACTGGGCTTAATTTTATCATCATAATTACATAAGTCACAAGTATACAGACATCATAATAAACTGATATTGCCTTTAAACCTTTGAACTCAAATAAAATTATCACATCAGTTATTAAACTATATTTTCTACCCTTTGTGATGGCGGCATTATAACTTACTCTGTTGAGTATCACACAAAAATCCCGTGAATCCATCTGGACAGATGCATCCATAAAAGTTGCCGGATGACGTGCATACACCACCGTTCAAGCAAGGATTCTGAGCGCAAGGATCCATAACTAATAATAAATTATTATTTTATTTTATAGAAATGTAATAATAAAAAAATGTTTAAATTATATATATACATATATATATAAATCAAAGAAAGGTAAATGCAGTGTTTGAATAAAGGATATAATAACACATCGTGTAGCATAGCTCTCAACGAATGAAGTCGTATACAAAACAAAGAAATTGTTTAATAAAATTCCTCCCACGGGATTTGAACCCGCGACCTCTCGCTATCAAGACGAGCGTCATAACCATTAGACCACAGAGGCTTCATGGTTGAACAGATTCAAATACCGCCAGATACACTCTATTACACAATAGGTACGGCTAGAAACAAATAATTACATTTGTTGAGAGCTATTTCAATTCAATTCACTTTATTGCTTCATAAGCCATCGAGGGCTACTATCCGCTTAAACTATACATATATAGGCCTACACATAAATACATTGAAAAGAAAGACACTCATGTCCTATATTCAAACACTGTATTTACCATGCTGCATTTTTGGCCATTTACAGAACTGGTCCATGGCACCCGACTTTTTGAAAAAAAAAAAACCCGGGTTATAAATCCTGCTGGTTTGTTGAATAGCGATGGGTTCTTAAATTATTTATTGCCACTGAAGCCCATGAGATGAAGTGAGTGATTGTAATGGGTTTCTTGTTTACATTCCAATGACTATATGTTGCTGGCCAGGACTCTCTTGTTAACTCCCAATGGAAATTCTTAGAACCAATTAAGTTAAGTTTATGGAGCTGCTGACAGCTCCCTCTGGACCATTTGACAGCTCACTCTCAACCATCAGACAGCTCACTATGAACCATTTCTGCTAACGGGGACTTTTGCCTCATGCCTTTCTTTGATGATTTATATATAATTTAACAGTGTTAACGGCAATCTTTTATTTATTATTATATGCAATTTGATGATTTATATATAATTTAACAGTGTTGAATCTTTATATATA
>NW_022710671.1:153105-163297 GCF_011630105.1 Anneissia japonica
CATTGAGGCATTTCTCCATTGCTTACGCCATACATTGAGAAATAATTAGATCCATGGCAGTATATCACTTGGAGCAAAGATTCCGAATGGAGACATGATAATCCTATGCCATTAATTGTTTTACTGTCTTTAACAATTTATCGCAAAATCATAAACACAATAAGACAAGCTTAGAGCAAAGGTGTAGTGTGTGCAGCACCCATCTGACGCCAACGTGTGATCTAAAGGTCTATGTTAGAATGCTTACCTTGGTCACAATTAGTACCAGTATACCCAGCGGCACAAGTACAGATATAACTGGTTCCCGATGAACTGCATATGCCACCATTCAAACACGGATTATTCACACACGCGTCAGAGGCTGAAAAAAAAAAAAAAAAAAAAAAAAAAAAAATATAACTAATATCTGTCTCTTATACACATTATGTATTATCCACATAAATATATATAGCCTATACAAGAAAATATATAAACATGTATGTCTATTATAATCGTGTATGTATTATGCATATATGAAAATATATCGGGGATGTAGTTATGGTGGGTGGAGGTGGGCGGGGCAACCAAGCCTCGAAGTTTTCCACCCAGTCTAAAGCTAATTTCATGGCCCTCCACCAACCCTTAGTCTGTGGATATGCTTACCTTGGTCACAATTAGTACCGGTATACCCAACCGTACAAGAACAGATATAACTTGTTCCTGATGAACTGCATACACCACCATTCAAACACGGATTAGTCGCACACGGGTCGGATACTAGAACAAATGATTATTATCTTATTTGTTATTGTTATATTAATTACTGTATTATTATATTATATAAAGGTCCGACTAAGTGCGCTAGATATTTGGCCTAGCACAACCTGTCAGACGTCAACATTAACTTTATGATTATGCTTACATGTTTCACAATTAGTACCAATGTACCCAGCGACACAAGTACAGGAATAGCTTGTTCCCGTTGAAGTGCAATCACCGCCATTATGACATGGATTATTCACACACAAGTCAGATACTGAAACAAATAAAATTAATTGTCAACGAATTGTATTATAATTGTAAGAGAAAGTAAGAGAAGGTGTAACGAATAGCGAAGAATGAATTACGACACATCACATGACTATGGCTAGACTATATCTTATGTATTATTCTTTTGTGCCATCCTCATTATCATCAATATAATCATCAACGTCACCATCATCATTATACTCATTTTCATCATCATCATCATCATCATCATCATCATCATCATCATCACCATCATTATCACCATCAACATCATCATTATCACCATCGTTAAGAGACTCAGTTTGTGTATTTAGCAAGATATTTTTCTTAATGATTATCTGTTGTTGTATTCATTGGTTAATCATCATCATCATATACTATCATCATCATATAATTGAGTAAGGACAATACGTTTGCGCCGATATACCATCCAGACGCGTGCACAGATATGGAAGAAATATATCGTAGCACCATTCTTTTAAATGTCTTACAAACTACCGGCATATTTTGAGTTTCTGTTTATGTCTTTTAAAATATCATAAAAACAATTTTACAATAACACGAGTCTACAAAATATTAGACGAGAACAGGGGTGGCGACAGGATTTTGCCCGACAGGAGGTCCAAGGTCCCCGAAGGGGGGGGGGGATGCTCCCGACGCGGGGGAATACGTATGAATACTAGTGAGATTGATTGATTGATTGATTGATTGATTGATTGATTGATTGATTGATTGATGAGGGTTACACTCATTATTCAATATGGATCACACTATACAATAATAATAAATAAATCATTATAAACATTACAAGTGTGTTTCAACAACTATTTTGGAGGACAACACTTATTTACCTTGCTCGCACCTAGGACCGCTGTACTCCGAAGGACATTCGCACTGGTATGTACTTTGAGAAATTGGCATACAAGTACCACCGTTTTCACATAACGGGAACCTACATGGGTCATCTGAAAAAAAAAATATCGTAAATACTAGTAAATCACAGTACAGGTGTAACTCCATACCAGAGTTACTATCATATGATTTAAAATATGTGCACATTGAATTATTGTATCAAAAGATATAGTTCTATAAACGTCACTATCGGCAACTCAATTATAGTTGCATACAATATTATATTCCAGAGAGATTTATGGTGTAGGCCTAATAACAAGGCCCTAGTTGTATATAAACCTGTTACGTCGTATTTTGTAATAAAATCTGTTGTATTTTGTAATACACCGTAGGCTAAATCTGTCGTATTTTGTTATAACAGAACTGACGGTATTTTGTAATAACTCTCCGTCGTATTTTGTAATAAATATTTTGTAATAAAACGTCAAATGCGTGTTTTCTTCTATACTATTGCAGTCTTTGAGGGATTAAAAACATATTGTGTTAATGGTTGTTTTGTGTGAGTATATGATATTAAAAGGTTGACCTCTTAATATATATATGTATATATATATATATATACGAAAGAAGGTCGCACTGAAGTCTGATATCGGAAGAAGCCATGTCATCGATACCTGAGGCAGATGTTATTTGCATAGGCCCTAGAGTACGCCTGTGCATTATAGAACTATTGTATAACATGTGATAAAAGATCAATAAAGTTGCCTTTCTTACTCATTTCACAGGTAGTTCCAAAATACCCTGTATTACATATACAGGAGAACGACGTAACATTATTTTGACAAAATGCTCCATTCAAGCACGGGTAGCTTAAACATGGGTTTACTGCAACTGTTAGAAATAAGTACAAAACGAACATCATAAATATTACACAAAATTTATATTAATTGAAGCTATTGTTGCTAAAATAACTAATCTTATTAAAGTTACCGAGTGTTTACATAAAATCACTAGATGTTCACTGGAATATTATTTTCCCATTTATTTCTGATTAAAGTTTACAGTATAATTGTATAAAATGTGATAAAAGATCAATAAAGTTTCCTTTCTTACTCATTTCACAGGTAGTTCCAAAATACCCTGTATTACATATACAGGAGAACGACGTAACATTATTTTGACAAAATGCTCCATTCAAGCACGGGTAGCTTAAACATGGGTTTACTGCAACTGTTAGAAATAAGTACAAAACGAACATCATAAATATTACACAAAATTTATATTAATTGAAGCTATTGTTGCTAAAATAACTAATCTTATTAAAGTTACCGAGTGTTTACATAAAATCACTAGATGTTCACTGGAATATTATTTTCCCATTTATTTCTGATTAAAGTTTACAGTATACAACCCCTCTGAGAATGTTTCAAATAAAAACCAAATAAGTTTCTGGCCACCATCACTCATTCTTTGAACATATTTCCTGCTAAACCAGCGAATAACTGAAATATTATTCATCAGTCTATCATATCATTTACCGGTACTAAATATTAGTTTTTATTTTCTCTTAAATGTTTACTATAGATTACACAAAATTTGAAGAGGACTGCTTTTCAGAATTGTTACATAATGAGTTTCCTTTTCATAATATGTTATACTCCTAGAGATTCCTTAGGAGGTCCGGAACCAGAGCCGACACAAGACTGACGCCACGCGCGCGTCTTATACCGCGGTGGTGGACTTTTCCTATAGTTTGACACTATTTATACACCTCTTGTTATACTCCTACACTTTATCCACCAGAATCAGATCTATTACCATACTTACTTTCAATTTCACAATGAGTGCCAGACCAACCCAGAGGACAAGTGCATATGTAGGCTGTGTTCGAATTTACCAGTTCACAATCCCCTCCATTTATACACGGACTGCTTCCACAAGGATTCCCAGCATCTAAAAAGAGACCACATACCGTACGTTATTGTTGTACAATGCACTTTTAAATGCAAGAAGACTATTGGTGAGCGTTATTTATTTGGAAATTACGTTATAACTAAACGTTACCATAGCGTAAAATTATTATAAAGTAAATTTGTAGCTGGGAAATATATGTATATTATTTGCAATGCAAACCTTCACACAATGTTTTGGGAAATATTTACTTTTTACAAAATTTTAATTCATCAGTATTTATTTGAGACAATACTTTAATAATTCGAATATAACTAAAAATAATACATTTGCCTCTTGTTTAATAAAGAGTATTAAAAAAAACCATTGTATTATAGATTTAAAACTTTTTATATTCAGCATTTTAACACAATAGAAATATTATATTGAATTCATATGGCCTAAAACAAATCGATTTTATCCTAATATGGAAAGCAACACATTGTTTCTAAGAAGATTCATACTACATAATAAAGCAAATGCAAAATTGCAACAAGAAAGCAAGCAGGAGAACATGTTGGGGTAAGTGCAAGTGCTATAGACGCTAATACACTAATATAATAAATGGCAAAGAAACTCTACAATAATATATCAATGAAAATAATATATATAATTATGTGAACATTATAAACAATAAAAAAAAGTGATATATATTATTTTTATGGATGTTGTCTGTCGCCCTCTTGGCCCCGATTATCGAGGATTGCTGTCTCACAGTACCTACTGAAAAATAATAAAATGTTTAAAGGTCATAAATTAATATTGGTTACAAATGTTACATATAAGCTAGGAAATATATCAATAAGGAAATAAATCAGCAGCCCCAGTGAAAATAAAACCTGCTTCGCTATGCGTGTGACTTCTATAAATACCGGTATTATCATAATAATAATAATAATAAATAATAATAATAATAATAATAATAATAATAATAACAATAACAATAATAATATAATAATAATAATAATTATTATTATTATTATTATTATATATTATTGTTATATTATATTATTGTTATAATAATAATGACGACGGCGGCGGCGACGGCAACAACAACCACGATGGATTGGATAGAATTTATTTGTTATGAAATCCACAGAAGTCAAAAACTCATTTCCATTACGGTCCTGCTGGTAGGGAAAAGGCAATACACCGACAGTCAATCCATTACTCTTTTCTGACGAGTGGACTGCGATATTTTAACGTACATATGGGAATAGCGGTTTCAACGTCCCTTTCTACAGGGCAGTGCGCTTTTCTTTACATACCATGCATTTCGGCATTTCGGCTTTCCAGCCGAAAAACAATGAGAGCAGCGGATGCAATTTAACCGGGTGCCAAAGTTAAATGGTATACTTGAAAAATATTTCCACAAAAATATTTACATACCAACTGAACATGTTGTACCAGTCCAACCTGCAGGGCATGCACAGGCAAACCCTGAGCTTGAAAGACTGCATTGACCGCCATTTACACAAGGTGAAGAATCACATGGCATTTCTAAAACGAAAAAGTAAACATTCATTACCAGCAGTGCGACCTGTGAAGTAGAGCACTCCTGGGGTATGCCTACGACTTTTATTACACAAGACAATATTGCAATATATAACTCCGACTCACTTTCGGTACAGGTGATTCCTGTCCAGAGGCGAGGACACCTGCATGAAAATCCTGATGACGTCACACTACATACACCCCCATTCTGACAAGGTGATGACAAGCAGTAATTGACTGAAACCAAACAAGTTGTTGTTTGACTTAGTGTTATTGTTTGTCTTAGTTGTTTTGACAAATTGCATTAAATCTTATCAGAAGGTTGCAGTTTGCATGCAGTAACGTTACATTAATTTAATAACCTACATGATTCGCATGTGATGCCTATGAAGCCCACTTGGCATTGACAAGTAAAGCCGGTTGTTGTTATGGTACACTGTCCCTCGTTATGACATGGTTCATCAATGCAGTAATTTACTGTAAGAAAAACATAATTATATTAAGTCTTACCATTTTATATACGAATAAACAATAATGGTTGAATCGCAGAGAAGAAGGTAGAGGAGGGTCAGGAATACAAGTGAAAGTGGTCAGCAGGTTTCGGACGGTGACTGTTAGAAACTTGGTATTAATGTATATCCATATCATACTTATCAATTAATTTACTAACACGTGACATTTACATATACAGGGTTATATGGAAAATGTACTGATTCCCGATTAGTGTACCCATCTAAAGTGAGCCAGATACAAAGGACAAACGGCTTAATGTCCGTTCCAAATGATATACATTAATATTAGGCCTATTATTAGTTACATACCATATTCACAATGAGTTCCGAGGAAGCCCCTATCGCATTGACAACTGTACGCTCCATAGTTACTAAGAATACAACTAGCACCGTTCTGACATGGGTAGCTTATACATAAGTCATCTGAAAAAGTACCGTACCGTAAAAGTAAACATGTGTTAATATCCTTAGCAAAAGGTAGTACTATAAAGTATTAAATTTTTAATATTTAAATATCTAGGGTTACTGTAGGCCTAAAATTGATATTTCTAAGGTTTGGTTAATTTGATAAAATTACAATTAGGTCTATTAGCAGTCAATACTGAATCTGCCTTTATTACTGTATTATTAATTGAAAATATTATTATCTTTGAGATGATGATGATGATGATTATTATTATTATGATTATCATGGTGATGATGATGACGATGATGATACAGTACATCACCATCACTGCCATTATCATTGTTGTCGTCATTGTTATTATAATCACTATTATTACTCTCTTATGAAAAAGCAAAATAATTTACTATTTTTACTAAATATCATCAAAAGCACTTACAGACATCACAATTGAGCCCGACGTATCCAGTGCTACAATTGCACGAGTAACCACCAGGCATCAGGGTGCAAGGTGAACCATTAGAACAAGGGTCACTAAAGCAGTAATCGGCTGATGAAAAACAATGGTCAAACATTATATTTTAAACTAGTTAGCATGAAAATTCATCTGTATTGAAAATCCGTATGCCAATTTTTTTTGTTTTTTTTTTGTTTCTGTTTTTTGTAAATATAATTTTTTGATATTGGAACTTTGATTAATTTTTAGCAATTTTGTAATTTTGTAAATATTACATTTTCAGTCAATCTTTTTTTGACTGCTGTTGTATGATATTTTTATGTTTTGATTGTGCAATAAATAGGCCTACCTCAAATGTATGTGACTAATATTAATCAAACTCACTAAGTTCACAGTTTTCTCCAAGGTGATTTTCAGTACATTCACACTCATATCCTACAGCAATCAAAGTACAATTTCCACCAAAGAAACAAGGATCGCTTTGACAAAAATTTTCTGATAAAAAAAAATTATCGTCATCAGTATCATTGCCATTTTCATGAGCATTAATAATTATAATCAAAATTATCATCATCATCATAATCAACGAATCATTACTTGATTTTGTGAAGTTTTCAATTTTTTTTAATATGTTCATCTATCTTGAATTACAATTCTTATCGAAGCATTACAACTAATTAACTCAAACGGAAGACATTGACAAAACTAACGAGAAATGTAAATTACCAATCTCACAGTTAGTGCCAATAAACGCATCAGTACAATGACATTCGTAAGAATCCTGTGATAATGAACACGTTGCATCATTCACACACGGGTTACTAAAACAGTGGTCATCTGTAGACGGAAACAAAATTATGTTATCTTCTGTACACATACACATAAATATCATAGATATTTAGATGAAAATTACAATTTGAAAATTGTTTTAAGGATTCTGTCTACCTATTTCACAATGCGTCCCAATGAATCCATCAATGCACACGCAAGTATACTCATTGCTAAGCAGAAGACACGTTGCTCCATTCTGACAGGGATTACTGAAGCAAAAATCCACTAAAACAAATCAAAATGTCTTAGATATAAGCTTATGGCATAACAAAGCATGCCATACACGGTATTTATGGTTAAATCACTTATAATTTTCTAATCTAACATTGATGTTGTATTATTCTTTTAGCTGTGGTTAGTATAGGCCTATTGCTATTGCCACATAAGCTAAATTGAATTATAAAAAATGCTTGAGGTTGTCATTTACTCACTTATTTGACAGAAAATTCCCAGGAATCCATCAGTGCATTGACATTCGTATCCATCACTTAGTAGATTGCAATTTGCTTCGTTTTGACAGGGACTACTAAAACAAAAGTCCTCTAGAAAAATAAATATGAAGCATTCATCATATTACAATATAATATTATTAAAGAAAGTTAATCAATAAAATAATACTGCTCAGTTTGAAACGCATAATTATAGCATTAGTAAAAGTGTATTTCTTTTTACTTTCCAATTAAATTACCGTATGTCAAGACAAGACAAAACCCTTAAGCTAACGTGAAGTTTAATAATAACAATTATAATAACAAAAACATAACCAATAGGAAATTTAGGTAATTAAAAATATATAATTTCTTTTAAAAGCAAACTTGTTAGGTGGATTTTCTTATTTTACGGACTACAGTATCACATCATGAAAGCAGATAGTACGCATTAGAGTCGTATTAGGAACTTAACCTAAACTAGTATACTCACCTATATCACAATTAGTGCTTATGAATCCAGGTGTACAAGAACACGTATATCCCGAACCACTCAAGGTACAGGTGGCGTTATTTAAACACGGAACATCGTAACAATAATCAACTATGAATGGTGGAATAGAGACATTGATTATTGTGTGTAATTATAATCATTCGATGACAAAACAATAACATACGTTTTAAGGTGGTTGTAAGATTATAAATAAGTTGAGTATTTGACAAAAATTTGTACAATTTTGCTTACTTTGTTTCATAGGCCTATCTTTTGTATAAAAGTATAGACTACCGTATTAATTCAGTTATTTAGAAACTGTTATGATTTAATAAGCTTTGCCTACGTTCCGGTTCCCTGTCAAGCATTACGGTATGAGGGGGTGCGGAAATATATGCCATGGTTCCATTGACGGGCTCACAGCAATGGACAGTTAAATATGATGCAGATTATAGATAGAAGACTTGAAGTCGGATGCATTATTTTATTTTGTATCTTATAGATGTCAAAACAAAGCAGTTAAATGGATATTGTTACCACAAAGCGACAGTGTAAACGTACATAATCACGTGCGCATGTGGGACAGGCACGTATCGAAGTTTGCACATTTATAATTATTAACTTATATTAACTAATCTGCGCAAACAAAGACAGAGCATTTAAAAAATAGACTACTGTTAATAATTTATAGAAACATGATGATGTTGTTAGATATGTTAGTAGAAAAATAATACTCACATTTTTTTTATGAGAATCCTGTTAGGTTGTGACATGCCACATCATATAATTGTTATTTTACACTTCAGGTTAATCGTAAATAAAAATAAATTAGAGCCTATCAAACAGAAATGTTAGTAAATCAAACAATCGGCACTCTGTACAAGATACCTGACCTAAAATATGAATAATTATTTTTTTGGACAATATCAATGTTAGTAATGTGTGAGAGAGAAGTACAGAGACCTCTGCCTCTACAAAATGAGAGTAAAGTAGCGGTGTGTAAAATTGAGAGGCCGAAATAGGCGTAAATATTCCGTCTCATCCATTTAATTTTAATCATATCTCGGTTATTTCTCAACGGATTTTAATGGTTTAAACACTGTTGTAAAGTAGACTTTGTGTACAATCTGAAAACATAAAAATATCATTTTTGAAATACTGTACGCCAATTTTACCCTCATTTTTGGCTGGTATTGGTTTAGACAAAGTTAAATGTTAGTTCAAAAAGTCACTCAACATGACAACTGGTGTTAAGAACACAATGATTCAGCAAACAGCTCACCTATTTCACATAATAAACCTATAAAACCAGGTACACATGTACAATTCGCATTGTCGTTGTTGATTGAGCATGTGGCCCCATTACGACAAGGCTCTGGTAGACAAGGGTCGTCTGCATGGATTTACATTGAATATAAAGAAAGTAGTGTAAATACATAATGGAAATAATAATCTGTGACTCAATCATTGATGTATTAATAAGCATGATAGACCTATAGTCAGGCACTCACTGCTCCCGACGGTCGACGGTTTTATGGTGAACGCGGCCGCACGACGCGCGCGCAACGAATCAGTTTTAATGACGATTAGTGCAAATTGCAAGAAGATTGGCAGACGGTGTCGCGTCGTCAAGTGCTCGCAGGTAATGGAGTTGTATTCATCGTACGACTCAGTAAGTGCCCAGCTTAAAACTTTATTAATCAGGGGCGGATTTAGGGTGGGGCGGCCCGGTCCGCCCCCCCCCCCCTTTGGGATGTCAAAAAA
>NW_022710671.1:163304-179078 GCF_011630105.1 Anneissia japonica
AAAAAAAAAAAAAAAAAAAAAAAGAAAAAGAAAAAGAAAAAAAATGAGCCTAGAACGCCTTAAATGTTATTTTCGGGCAACTAGAACACAAAGATGCACCCGGACCAGGGATTTTATCCATGAGCAGTCCCCCAGGATAAACAATAAAGAAAGAAAAGAAAAAAAAAAGAAGACACCGTAGGACAGTGTTGTCTCGATCGGCCCAACTTTCGCCCCCCCCCCCCCCCTCCACCGGACATCTGGATCCGCACCTGATAATGTAAACAAATTTTGTAAAAGATGCTATGCATCTTGTATTTTGCTTCTATAGACAACTATAGACAACTGTGCATGTAACTAAAATGTAATTACTAAGAGTAATGCCTTATAGTCTCTCTGCAGGTACCTCAAAGTTAGCTTTTTGTTGTTCAGCAGGTTTAGAGAAACCTTGATAATAATATTAATAGAAGTATATGTTAACAAGGTCACACCTGTATCGCAATTGACACCAATCCAACCTATACTGCACTGGCATCGATAACCTGGGTTGGTCAGAATACACGGTGCTCCATTGTGGCAAGGGTTTGAGTCACAAGCTGCTTCTAAACATGTGCATGAATTGTAAGATTGTAAAAATATTTTAAACTTGTTGTCACGTAAATCCTGTAGGCCAACAATACAGCATAATAAATGTAAGAAAACAAGGTTAAAACCTAGTACATTAAATATACACTGAAAAAAATTGTTATCATTATAAACGTAAAGCAGACATAATAATTTATATTGTTGCTGAAAGATTAAAATTCAAATGTTTAAGCAAACCGCTGCCCACACAAAAATGGCGATAGAAATTATCAAAGATGCAGGGAAAGGAATACAAGCAAGAGAGATAGCAAGCAAGATGCCAGATTAATGGAGAAGTATTAGCAAGCTGTCGGCACATGCTAGGCCTACCTATATTACAATTGGTACCAGTCCATCCAGCCGGGCATACACAAACATACAACTGAAATCCATTGAGATTGCAGGTTCCGCTGTTCTCACAAGGATTGGGAATACACGGATTATCTGACAGGGAAAATAATGACTTATACTGAAAAATTGCACAAGGTTTTTGGTAAAACCTAACTAGGATCTATGATCTTTCAAAAGAAACCTAGATCAGATGGGCAAAGTCAGGTCATAACTAGATAAAAAATATTTATTGGCAATTCGTTGACACACTAAACCTGTTAATTTTTGTACAGGCCTATTTACTGGAGACGTTATATGGATACATTATATAAAAAATTATCAGAAAAGTATACACATAATGTTATTCATTCGTACCATACTCGCAATTAGTACCAACATAATCCTGACCGCAGTCGCATACATAGCTATTCGTTGATAAAGAACATATCCCGTTGTTCTGGCATGGCAAATTGAAACACAAGTCAACTGAAAATGAAATGCATGATTGAATGATGCTTAGGTAAATTTTTTTGGCAGACGTCTCCTGCTAACTATTACTATACATAATTATTATTCATAGATAATTAAGTTAGGCAGAATGATACGATAATTAATTGTTTCTATCATTATTAAATATTACTTAAAATCTTAGTGTATTCCGGTATCTTCAGAGTTGACAACTTTTTCATTTCCCGTGTACATTAATAGATGTACTGCAAAAGATTATTTTCAATTTTGTACAGTATTGGATTAAAGTTTAATAGCCTTGACTATCATTTTTAGTACGAAGTTGTATCTTTACTTTTGAATAATATTCATATATAACACAGGCCTATGATGTGTTTGATATTATAATTTCATAGGCCCCTATGATATACTACACAATAGGCCTATTATTCATAGGCCTAATGTTAAGTTAAATTACAAAGACCGTGTAATTATCTGAAACAGAAAAAAAACATTGGCAGTTCAATAATTCACCATAACAAGTGCTGCATACTTTACCTGCATCACAATTTTGACCAATAAACCCATTGGCGCAAATGCACGTATAGCTGCCTGAGCCACCAGGTGCGCATACTGCGCCATTTAAACATGGGTCATTCAACACACATGGATTACCTGTAGGTATAAGTAACACACATCTTTATTCTAGTCTACATAAGCACAGATGACAACATCTATCAATGCCACAACGGTGCATAGTACACGTACGCTTACAAAGCTTGTCTAAAAATCAATGAATAGCCTACTACACATGGCAGTGTTTGCAATGAAAATTAACAAGGCTTGCACGAAAATGTAACAAAAGATGAAAAAGAATGATGAAAAGTCTATCTTGAACATGTAATATAATGTGATAAACCATAATATCGGATAATAAATTAAAATAAAACTTAAGCATACTAATTTCACAACGATCGCCGGAATAACCAGCCAGACAGTCACAACTAAAACTAAAACCAGATCCAACACAAGTTCCACCGTTCTGACAAGGGTTTCCAGTACAACCATTAACTGAGAGGAAAACAAAAATATACTGTAAAGCACTGTCCAGGCTATCAAATTTTCTTTGACAAAAAACTGTTGTGTGGCCTATATATAGTCATTATGTGCCCATATATGGTCACGATGTGATATCACCATGACCATAAGGCATGTCACAAACTTAATAATCTGGACAGGTTCAAGGCATGAAAAGTATTCTTAATAACACAACGATACGACATTTGGCCTATATTACTGTATATCATAATTACTCTACATAATTAATTATTTCCTATATTTTCAGCAACAATGATAACGCCGCAACACATTGGTGCATTGTGTTATGTGATGTGTTTCTGTGGTGTTAACTGATACTGAAAAATTTTCCTACCGGTATTACACGTAGTGCCAACCCAGCCAACTGTACATGTACACACGAAGCCTGAAGAATCTGCAGAGCACGCACCACCATTTTGGCATGGATTACTGGGCAAGCATGGATCAACTTTAAATTTTTAAAAAATGTATAAATTTATTTTTGTATTTATTTATTTAATAATAATTTAACTGTACACACGCATTCTTCACTAACGTTTCAGAATATTAAGATCTTAATTAGGCCTGATCGTACTACTATTTAAAAAAAAAAATAACACATATTTGTAACTCTGGAACCCTCTTTTATTAAGTTGAGGGCGTATCACGTTGATCCTTGTAGAGACACTCTATCTCTATTATTCGCAGTGCGCCGAGAAAAAGAGTGTAAAGCTAGGCCTACAATGTTACTAAAAGGTGAGACTTTTTTTTAAAAATCAAGTTAGGAATTGGTAGACTCGTTGATTAAAAATGTTAGCCATGAAACAAGCTTGGTTTTCAGTACCTCGTACTATTTAGTATTTACCTTGATCACACGTATCGCCGAGATATCCGGTAGGACAATCACAAGTGTAAATGGAACCATCAACACCATCTGCACATAATCCACCATTTGAACATGGACTGGACCGACCACAGGTACCTGTGTACGGTTCAGACAACGTCTTACTAGTAGTGAGATTTACTCAAAATATGTTCATAGGCTCTAATTGTATTAGTTTTAAAACTTATACCAACCAGTTGTTTCAAATATAGGCCTACAGTACTATCTGAAATGTGTATAGATTGGAACAAAATCCGCTAATTTGAAACGTTTAGTTTTAAAAAGTAGGTATCAACAGGGAGTTGTTATAGTGACACTATAACAACTACCTGGTATCATTTATTAGTTTTAAATTATTCCCTTTTTTTTCCAACTTCCACCCCCCCCCCCAGTTTTTAAACATTCATAGGCCTACTAGATTGTTTTTACCTTTATCTTTCATACTACAAATGTGTTTATATTCTTTTTAGAAATATCAACTTATAATTATTTATCATGTAAGGTGGAACCGTCAAAGCATTCAGCAGTACAGTTGCTGATGTTAATTTGAATTGATTTGTATCGGATGCGCGATTAAGATGCACTCAGTACGTAACAATGTTAATCTAACTCACCAGTTGTGCATACTTGTCCAGTCCACGAATCTGCGCACGTGCATGTATAGAATGTGTTCAAATCGTTGCAAGCCCCTCCGTTCTGACAAGGGGAGCTATCACAAGGGGACCCATCACCTAAATAAATAAGTTAAATGTATGATTTTTGTTTTAATTGATTGTGTCAAAAATTCGTAGTATAATAATAATAATAATAATAATAATAATAATAATAATAATAATAATAATAATTGATAGTATTAATAATAATTGATATTATAAGTCAATCGTTGGCTTGATTTTTTTTAGGTTCCGGTGCAAAAAAAAAATTCCTTATTTTTTCGTCACTGCGGAGACATCGCGTATCGCGATGAAAATTCAATTACTTTCGTAAAACAAGCTTAATGAGGATCCGAAGAAAGTTAAGTTACTTCAAATTGAATATTAAATATGAACAAATAAAGAATTCATTGAATCAATGAACCCTCATAAACAAAACAAACTGAACGTTTAATAAGAATATTCTAGACCTATTTTAAAGACTCCAGGAACAGATTTGGATGTAGGCCTACGTCCAGACAAGAGGCCGCCTCCTATCTACTAAGCCGTAGCCTGGCCTTATGAAATCATCGCACGATTTTTACCTGTCTGCATGCACCGACCAAAAACGACAGTGACCGTATTCTCTCTCAAATGCTGAAATGTTTATTTCTTTCACGAATGTCTATCAAAATAGCATTACAAACAAGTTCTTTCTAACACAATTACAATAGTCTTCATCGTATTCGTACTGTTATTTACTGCTGATGTGTAGTAGTAGTAGTAGTTCGTCCTTCGTAATCGAAGATGACCAAGATCACAATAGGTGCAGGTAAGTTTCCGCGGTTTATGACTTATGAGGCCGATGTTTGCTTTAAATTATCTGCCACACACTGGGCATTGGTGATCAGTTGTATTACACAGTGTTGTGTGTAGCAAAGTGTATAAAACTGCAAGAGGTCCGACTGTCGTTATTTTGTATACAGGCAATGGAACGTTAACAAGTACTCCCACGAAGGGGCGTGTCCTTCATAAGAACGTAAAAGGCGTTCGTATCGAACGCGTGCTGCGTTTCAAATTTCAGCCTACATTCTATTGACGCGCAGCACGCGTTCAATATGAACGCCCTTTACGTTCTTTGAAAGGCCACGCCCCTTTTGGGTAGTACTTTTTGAAATAGGATTGCGTTCCAAAGAATCCCCGGCAGTCGGACCTCTTGCAGTTTTATACTCTTTGTGTGTAGTTAACGCGTAGACCTACGTACTTAGGATCAGCATTGCATACGCACAGCTAAATGTAAATCACTATAGCAACCGATGACTGATACACTATTTGGTTATCAAAAACTAAAATTAAAAGACGGTAATTGACTTATAAAGCAATTAGTAGAGTTCCGCATAGTACACTAAAGGAAAATTATTACACTTAGGTTACATTTAATGCATTCAAAAATTTCCTCCGGGCCTTGCAGGCCCTTCAGGATTTTTTAAAGCATTAAATCTAACCTTCGTATAATAATTTTCCTATAGTGTACTATGCGGAACTCTACTAATTGCTTAGTAATAATAATATTGTAATGATAGGCATAATACTAATATAAATAATAATAATAATAATAATTTAAAACAAATAATAATAATATTAATAACAATAATAATAAAAATAAAGATAATAATTTTTTGGACTCCCAACCTTGAGGTCGGGGGTTCAAAACTCCCACTGCGTGTCCTTGGGCAAGGCACTTTATCTACGATTGTCTCTCTCCACCCAGGAGTACAAGTGGGTACCTGGTACGTCCAAACACAGCCTGCGCTGAATACAGCTGCAACATTATGGAATTTCCCCATGGGGCTTGAGTGTGTGTTCCATATGTGCTTGATCCAGTGATCCGGGGGTAATAATGTAAGCGCATAGAGGTCCCTACAATATGCGCTATATAAGTCGACAATTATTATTATTATTATTATTAATAAAAGATATAAGAATAAGTATAAATATGATGGCATGGTTGATTTGATTTGATGATGGCTACTGAACCGCTTTTTAATCCTACTGTACCTATTTCACACTGTGTACCAGACCAACCAGGTAAACATGTACAGAAATAACCGTTGTTGATGTCGTTACACGTTCCGCCATTTTGACATGGATCATTTGCACAAGCATCCAATATAAAAACTTTGATAAAAAAATGAAAACAAGAAATAATTAGTTATGTTATTTCGTTACATACGAATTCCAAATGCAATTGCAAGATAGACATAAATATATAAAAACCAAATTATCAGCAAGTCGGAAGGCACAGCATAGATATGCAGACGAAATGTATTAATTTGCATACCCTTTAAGTATAAACGAGAAAATAAACAGTAACATCAGCAACAGTAAAAGCAGCAAGTTGAAGATCCGTCCACATTTCAAATTTGCACATTTAATATGTTCATTAAACAGCCTTCGTATGCAATGAGAAATTGAGTAATGGTGATGATTATGTTGATGATCGTAAATGGTGATCATGATCAGGATAATCTTTTGATAATGATGAAATATGATGAATGATAATGGTCATCATCATGATGGAGATGACGACCATTAACATGACGCTGAATGAG
The DNA here is from genome assembly GCF_011630105.1 of Anneissia japonica. Lineage (NCBI taxonomy): Eukaryota > Metazoa > Echinodermata > Crinoidea > Comatulida > Comatulidae > Anneissia > Anneissia japonica. The sequence goes on from NW_022710671.1 coordinate 169,889, forward strand.
GATCAGGATCATGATCATAATCATATTGATAATTATCTTCTCCATCATCATCCTCATCATCTTCATCATGTTGATGAGGAGAATAATACAAAATAATAATAAAAATTCCCAATAAAAGAAAAGAATCGAATAAATATTAAAATTGAGCGTAGTACTTTATATAGAGTAAACATTGATACATTTACATTTTCAAGTTTGCCCTTTTAATATAAACGTTATAGAATAAAGTATGCATTGTTTAAATCGAAATATCTATATGGAGCATAATATGTTGTGATGATAAGTGGTGATGATACTGTGGATAATGATGAGGATAAATGATATAATTTTTTTACTGACAAAAAATCAAAACACGGCGGTTAATGCGTTCGGGTCCTGAATTCAATTTTGGTTAATGATATCAATGTTTTCTGAAACATAAACCAACTTCACTACTCCACAAACCATTATGAAATAGACGTGGAGAGCGCCGAGGGTCCCAAATAATAACTGGATTGATCACCACCGTTAATCCAAATCCATGTAGGTGTATATAGGCTTACATTGAATGCACGGAAATTTTAGTTAACGCACTCATCAGTAGTCGTCTAGATTATTGTAACAGTCTCTTATATGGTCTACTTGACAACCTAAAATTACTAAACTACAACGTGTGCTGAACTCAATTTTGTCACATTACGCCATTATTATTTGAGTGACACTGGTTTCAGTACGGTATAGAATAAATTTCAAAATGTTGTTGCTTACATATATAAGTGTTAATGGCTTTGCTCCATCTTATTTAAGTAAACTTATCGCTAAGTAGCAATGATAATACAATCTTAAGTTATTCAGTTTGTCGCACTAAAGTCACATTAGGTGCATTTCAATATGCACCACCTAAGCTGTGGAATGATCTGCCACCTTTTATTAGGAAGCCAATAGCCTAGAAATTTTTAAAACACTGTTGAAAACAAATTTTTCTACAATTGCTTTTAACAAATAATTTACTATTTTTACTTCCTGTACTTGTCAATTTTAATGGTTTTACTGTTTTATTGAGTTGTAAATTTTTATCCGTTTTAATTGACTTTTTAATATTGTGTAATACGTCTTTTGATCATATTTTTATGGAATTTTAATGGTTTTACTCTAGTATTAAATTGTCAATTTTAATCTATTTTATTGACTTTATAATTCTGTAATGTGTAATTTGAACATGTTTTTTTTTTATTGAATTTGCGTAATATAAATGAATAAATTATTATTATTATTATTATTATTATTATTATTATTATTATTATTATTACATTTATAAGCTTCCTGATTTTACATGACGTGGTTACAAAAAATAATACATGAGACTTTGATAGACAGAAAGGAAAAATGCCATCATGCTCCATCCACCCTAAACAGAAATAGAACAAAATTTAATTCTGAGGTATAGATGAGAGCGAACAAGGAAAAATAATGATTTATAAATTGTTACTTGGCGTTTCACACGTAGATCCCTCGAAGTCTGGTAAACACTGACAAACGTAACCAGTGCTGCTGCTACTACTACTCACACATGTCCCACCGTTTGAACATGGGTTAGCTAAGCAAGCCAGGGCTACAATAGGGAAGCAAATCTATTAATAACAAATACGTCGGGGGAAAAAACATAAAATCAACACTACATTAATTCAAAAACCAGGAGTTAATTCCACATTCAGTGATAATCAAAAATATTTACTGGTCTTTGGATTTAGGTTGTCTTAGGCCTAACAGATGGAATAAGCACATACAGTATTCTTAACATTTCTCTTGTGAGTTTTATAGCATAAAAACGGCCTAGTTCTTGTTAGCATTCTTCGCACTTGTTTTGATACTAAAGTGTGAAAGATCTCACCATTTATGATACTTGATACTGATATCTTAAAATAGCCTATGGCATATGACTAACCTAATGGTCTTGCCATTTTGGTGGTCTTATTAAATAGTTCTCCAACTAAACAGCAAATTAGCTAAGTCCATTGACAGTTAATAACTTTCAACTGACCAAGAAATAGCCACCTTTTTAGGCATGAGGATAAATTCATACAGACAAGGTTCAATTTTAAAAGATTACCGAAACATGAGTTAACAGTAGGCCTAAGTTTAAATAAAACGACTAGACCAATACATTTAAATATTTTAAAAATAGTATAATAAAGGCAAATTAGAGTGCAAAATCTAGTTTAAATAGAAACGATGAAACAGGTTTGTTTCTGGGTAGCAAAATATCTACAGGGCGGTGTTTATACCTGTTTCACAGTTATCACCGAAGAAACCAGTTGGACACAGGCAGAAATATCCACTAATTAACAACACACAGTTACCGCCGTTTAAACATGGATTGTTATCCATACATATATTTGTAGAGTCTGTTGTTCCACCCACTGAAATCAAGAATATATTCTTCGTATTATTCGTACCATGTTTTCATAGTGTTTACTATTTTCTTTGCTTTTCACATGCGTAACTTTCACAGATGTATTTACATTCGTTAGGGTAAAATGGTAACAATATCTACAGTAATTGGTTGACGGTTTAAAATTCTTATTGAATGAATATATTTATTTAAAACATATTTAGGCAGGATAACATATACAGGCGAGATCTTACCGCTGTTTTACAATATGGTCCTGCAAACACATATTACAATAACAACAACAAGAGTAACCATCACAGTACAACAAAATAAACAACAGTTAAAACTTTGGTGGAAAACTATCCCCCGCCGGACACCAACCCGGTACTTCTGAGTCAAGGTTTCGGGGCCAGGAATTACAGCTCAAGGTTATGCTTAACTACAACTTAACTACAATATGGTAAAAACTATCCCCCGGCGAACACCAACCCAATGAATGAATATATATTGGTTGCTAATTTGAATAGGCCTACTTATTAATCTAATCATTTGAGACGATCTGTTTCGTTTTTATAAGGTTAACATAAAATAACTCTTACGATGGGGCTAGGTAATCCTATATCTTGATTATAAAAAATTGAACTAGAATAAAGTTGTCGAATGCTTACAAAAGAGGGAAGTAAACCTACAATTTTGACAGTTATCGCCAGAAAATCCAGTAAGACAGTTACAAACTGGACTCCCGTCTAAACTTTCACAATCTCCGCCATTTTGGCACGGATTCGGAGAACAAGAATCAAATGCTAAAGTAGAAATTCAAGAAAATTAGTTTAATAAAAATCATAATGCAGATCGTACAGATCAACGGAATAGTGGTAGAAGGATAACAAATTAATATAAACCTCAAAGAAATAAAGAACCAAGTACTGTAATTAAAAACCAACATGCAGCCAAACACCAACAGATATACCAGCGATAAGCCGAATCACTGAAAACACCTGATTTTCAGTGTACTGAAAAATAGGCCTACACTGAAAGGTATTATTCCTGTCTCTTATACACATCTAGATATATATCTGGTAATGTAATAATAAGGCTGATATAATATTAACTATATATAATACCGTATTAAAAATACAAGAGTTTACAAGAATAAAAATAATGTCTAAAAATACAAAAATAACAGTTGTCTAATATCACCCTGGTCGTTTGTATCACATGTGTCTCCTGAATAACCGGTCACACAAAAGCACACGAAAGACTGTGTTAATGCGAACGTGACACAAGTTCCTCCATTTAAACACGGATCCGCTAAACATGGGTCATCTGAGGGTGGTGTGCAAGTAGAGGGGTGACAAAATAACACAGTTTGTTTACGACAAAACATTTCGATTTGTTCATAAAAGTATTTAGTCCTATGGCTGTTTATTTCTCTATCTTGCCAAACCTAATTACCTAATATGTTTATTACCAATAAACATTTCTACCCGGTTAATGAATTCAATATTTCTGTAAACAAGATGATAACCAGGCCTAAAGTTGAAAACTAATTATATTATTGTACAATAATGAATATTTCTTTTAAAAAATATAAACTGAATCTGCATCAAAACATGTTACCGTACTGTTTCACAAAGCAGTTCAGCAATACTACTCCAGACTTTCATGATATTAGCAATTATACAACACTCATATATTTTGTTTTATTTTTTCTAATGCTGAAATAATGACACAACCCTGTTCACACGATGGAAAAATTATATTAGTAAGAATAGGCCCATGAGTTAATAATATTATTGTAATTAGATAAAACTATGCCAGAATATAACATTGACATTTTATACGAATTATATCGAACGCACACGATAAAGATCTGGGGTTCAATCGTGCTTCGCTTCATAAAATACAGTACCTGCTTCACAGTTTGTACCAATATAATTTTCAGTACATATGCATAAGTAGTTGTTAGCAAATGTGCTACACTGTCCCCCATTCTGGCACGGACTGCTGCCGCAAGGGCCATCCTCTGAAAAAAAGTGAAAAGAAACATAAGTGAATACTTATGGAAAATGACATTATTAATAATAACAATTCGTCAAGAATCCTAAAATTATCATATTTTAAAAATACATTATTTGCAGGTTACATTCAAGTAACAATTCATAAACAAATTGATCATCATTTACATTGTTAGGTTAGCAACAATGTTATACGTGGTAGGCTACAATATTAAAACACAGATTAATTGATAATACACGTAAAATAAAGTGGCAGGACTTACCTAGCTGACACTCGCTACCCGTGAAGCCAGTAAGACAGGAACACGTGTACCCACTTACGCCTGACTGTAGCAAACATGTACCACCGTTCTCGCATGGATTATTACTGCACGCTGTTGTAACTGCAAATTTAGGAATCGAGTGGAATGAGGTGAAATAGTTATTGCATATTATACAAGTAATCAAGAGAGTGGAAAATCCAGAAAGCATAACATGTTACCACTCATCTACTAGTAGGCCAACTACCCACAGGCCCTCCCTGGGAATGTTTCCCACCCAAACATTAGGAAACATTTGCAGCAATGAAATATACAATATACACACCGATCAGTATTAGTTTATGAGTGAGATTAAGACATCATTTTAAATTTTATCGACATTAGCAAAAAAAAAAAAAATGAACTAATGTAATTCTAAATTTAAATAAAATAGTAGATTGAAATTGAGAATTCTTCGGATGAGACCAAATTTTAAATGTTTTTTGACTGCAAATTCATCGTTGTGTGAGTTACTCGCAGTTTTCCTGATTTGTGCGGTTTCAGACGCAAGAGTTATAACTGCGAAATAAGATTCCTACACAGTATTTTTTTAAACTACCTTCAACAATCAAGACTTAGCTTCCATCATTTTTGTCCTAATAAATTATATGGTTACATTATTCTTTTTCACATTAAAAACAATTATAATAACTGCAGTATTTATCCCTAAATTAATGATTATAGTAATTATATAATACTTATAAATGATACATATATCACCGTTGTTCAAAACAAAAACATTATGCGCAATTATCCATCATTATGTTTCAGTTTGCACCAATTGGGCAGGCCACCAACCCGAGCATAGCTTGAACAAGGCAGAAATCTGACCGAACCCGTCAACAAGTACTAAATGTAAGATTTGTCTAATTCAAAGAATGCTCAAGTTTAATCAGTATTGACAACAATAACTACAAGAATTAAAAACAAAAATATGTTAAGACATGCAATAGTAGCAAAGCATTTTAAATATGTAAGAACTTAAGCTTAAACCTATAAACATTTTTAAACTTACCATATCACCCAATTATTTTTGGCAATGTGATGGCTACCCCTTGTTTATACTAGTTTTCCCCTTTTCTTGCTGTGCATACCATCACATAGAAATGCAATTTAGTTAAAAAGCATAATAGTTTGCTTATGACTTGAATGAAACAAAAAACATGCATTTTGCTTATAATTATTTTTAAAATACCTGAGTATAAACCGATAGTTCTATCAATTACCATGTCTCAATATTGTTAAATATTTGTATAAATAATAAAATACATAATACAACTATTTGTAAGTTTTTTTTTATGAATGTTAGGTCCACAATATTATTATTCATTTGTATATTAGCTTTACGTTGTTTAGTTTTATCATATGAATTATATAAACCAAGTTCTATCCATTGTCATGTCTCAATATGTATTTTTAAATCTATATGTATATATATATATATATTATATATATATAATAATAATAATAATAATAATAGTATTATTATGTATTTTTTTTTTATTAGATTTACAATATATTATATTTCATATCAATTACATAGGTCTTATTAATTGTAAGTACTGGGCCCTTTGGAACAGAAATTGCTTACTGATAGCGAATCCTCTTGGTTAAAATAATATGATAAATATATATAATAAAACCAATACCTAGGGGGATTTCGCAAAATTACGAAAACGATAACGAATACGAAATTGTCATAATCCTTATTCGTGCCTAAAACATTCTTGACAATATGCTGAACGAGCTGAATATGATCCTTGATTCATGCAAAAGGCATAAATCGCCTACGTTGTGACATAACTGCAGGGGAATGGTTGTCTAAACAATGTTGATGACCCGTACTCATCGTTTTCGTGAGCTTGTGAAAGTTCCCTAATGTTTTTGAGTTCGAACCCATTATTAACTTTACTGTACTTCCATCAGGTTTTTTGTAACGCTGAACATCGTTTAATAATTTCAACATGGTTTATACGAGTCTATGATATGTATTATGCGATATTGTTATTGTTCTTATGTTAAATTGCCCAATATACCATACTGTACGTGAAGCACCATTAAAATGACAATCAGCCTTTGGTTAAGTATTATTGATTTTATCAAGAGTGTGATGATGACATAATTAATGTCGAAATATTGAATCCCGACACGATGGCGTGCATTTCGATACTTGGAGTATGTATTATACTATCTTATCTGAGATTAATCAGTGGACGTTTCGGTTTTTAATAGATACGTTCAATATCATGTTGCTGTGTACAACACAGTTAAATCAAATGAATGAAATGGAAATATAAAAGCAAGTTGGCTGTGACAGTGCTTTAAAGCCAGGCTCCGGAGGAAAACATGTTTCGATATTGTATGTTGTACAAATTATTATTGTTTTTTTTAAAGGTAAAAAAACTCGGTAACATTAGTAAATGAGATACAGATTTTTTAATATTTAAAAACTGGAGAAATAGTCGAAAGGGGTGGTTACGCCTCTTTCTTAGTCATTTAAAAAAAAATATATATATATTCAAAACTCTGTATCTCATCGTCAAACACCCTTTTTTTGTCTTGGAAAAAATCAGTTCAACCACATATCAAACATTTTTTCCTCTCCGGAGCCTGGCTTTAAATGAATTGAAAATATAGGCCTACATGATACAGATTTCATTATTTTAAAATCTAACTAACTAAAAGCAAATAATAATATTAATAATTCGTAGTAAATATTAAAAATTCCTAACACCAGAAAATAAACAAACATTGCATTAAGAAAGGTAAACCCACGATTGATACCAAAATAGTAATAGTGTTGATGTAAAATAAGTACATGTGTTGTTTACTCAACCGAATGCCGACGAATGGAACGTGACTTAAGAAACTTGATGGGCATGCATTTAATAACATGGCAATTTGTAACAAAATATAAATGAGAATGAAAAACGAAGATAATAAACAGTTAAAAGAACAAGTACTATGGCCTATTTGTGGTCTGGTGTGCAATATTTAAATAATGCATCAAACATTCGTTCGTGGCTTTCAAGATCAATTATAGTTAAAAGTGTATTGCATGTTTTCTCAGTAAAAAAAATGTCGTAAGGCATAATGTCAAAGCAATTAAAAGAAAAAGAGATGGCTCCAAGAACACCTTTTGCATGCTGAGATTTAACTAGCATAGGCAAGCAGAGAGGTGTTACCTATCTCACAATCATCACCAGAATATCCATTGGGACAATTGCATGCACTCCCGACGTCATCTGGATTGCAAACCCCTCCGTTCTGACAAGGAGGTTCTCTCCCAAGACACATATCAAAGCTACCAATTACTGTAAGTCACAGTGAACATAATAGAAAAACAATTGTTTCATTAAATCAAGGAGGTATAAAAATATTTTTTTTATACCTCCTTGATTAAATTAGGCATATATATAAAGTATATCAAGGAGGTTCTCTCCCAAGACACATATCAAAGCTACCAATTACTGTAAGTCAAAGTGAATATAATAGAAAAACAATTGTTTCATTAAATTAATTATCTGAAAAGGCAGTATTTGCAACTTAATAACTTTACAAATGATGCTTAGGCTTACGTACTTGTTTCGCAATTTGTTCCTTGATATCCGTCTGCACACGTGCAAATATAAAATGCTCCCCCGGGGACATCCACGCACTGGCCTCCGTTTTGGCATGGCTGGCTCTCACAGGGCACTGGAATGATAATCATAAAAATGTAGGCTTGTTACATCTTACCTATAAAAATGTTCCTTTTAAAATTTGAAGTGAATTTTTATCTGTTCAAGTATGTTTTGGAAACTTTGCTTTGTTTTAAACGCACCTTCCAGTGAGAAGTGTGCCACTGACGAAAAGTATAGTTCCTAATTATTATTATTAAGTATATGGAATTGAACAGGACACAATTATGTGCAATAAGTATTCATTTCAGACATCTGGAGCGGATGCCGGGGAGGGGGGATGTGCATTGTATTGTATTAAGAAAAATAATTGTTGTATTGTATTGCTGATATCAATTATGGGTAAGGTTTTTTAAGGTATGAGATTGAAATTTTATTACATAATCTAGTACTAGGTCTTTTCAATTGGTGCTTTTTTGCTACTTGTTCTCTTATTAGGCCTAAACCTTTAGTAATATAATGCATGTGAACCAAGTGGTTGATCCAGACACTACACCTCTCACAAATCCTCCTCGGACGGAGGGTCCCCACCTCAGCCCCACCATTGTTTGGGCTGAGGTAAGAAAATTTATAATTAAGGCACCTCTAGATGGACGGATATTACACTCTCGGACTTAAATTTGAACATAATTTTCTTTTTGTCCATTAAAACATTTAGTTGGGTTATTATTATTATTATTGTATACTTATATAGCGCATATCAAACTTCTCTATGCGCTGAACATTATTACCCCGGATCACTGGATCAAGCACATATGGAACACACACTCAGGCCCCATAGGGGAATTCCATAATGTTGCAGCTGTATTCAGCGCAGGCTGT
>NW_022710671.1:179340-185761 GCF_011630105.1 Anneissia japonica
TGCTCCCTGCTCTAAATTATCCAAAATAGTCAGTCGCGAAAAAAAGGCATGATAAACCAGATCACATCCTTAAAATAAAATTTATGCACCCTCCCCTCAGTCACTAAGACATAATCTAAGTCACGTTCCGACTCAATGGAGTTTAATGTCATACCCAGGGAAAGGCGCAGATCTGCTTTGAAAGGTGTGGAATGGGGCGACATTTCGTGAGTCCACAGCCATCTCAGACCCACCATGGTTGGGGCTGAGGTGCGAACATTTGAGGAAATAGTACCTCTACAAATGACACTTTTAGTAAAATTCATCATTACATCACCATTATGTAAAGCTCCAACAAATTTCTCGTGAACTTTTATAACGGATTTTTGGCAACCATAGAGGTCTTATTAATATGCGTGTTGTACCATAGATTATAAAGCTTAAAACACTGTCTTTGATGTATGTACTTTACATACGTAAAAGCCGTTATTTTGCAACCACCTGAGCCCCACCATGATTGGGGCTCAGGTGAGAAAATTTGAGGAAATAGTACCTCAGATGGTCGGAAATGACATTTTTTTAGTAACATTTTTATTATCATCACATCACCATATTATAATCAAAACGAAGAGCAAACAAATTTTATGATCTTTTATCAGGGATTTTCGGCAACCATAGAGATCTACTTAATATCCAGAACAAATTAGGCCCAACTGTACTAAGCTTTAACAAATTAATCAAAGGTTTCCCTTTCGCCTTTAGCACAATAATTAATATTATTATTTAATATCATAATTACCATCGTCATCATCATAATCGTCATTATTATTATTATTATTATTATTATTATTATTATTATTATTATTATTATTATTGCTTCTACTACTGTAGTAGTATTATTAAACAAAACTTTGAAATGCTTGCAAAAAGAGAAACCAAACTGAACCATATACAATATCACATTTTTGTATTTTAAAAAGACATGGCCTGAGATATATTGATTTAAGGCAAATTTAAGTTGATTTTTTTTGTTTGTTAAGCAAGTTCGCTAAATCCACCCATTGAGAAGTAGCCGTTATAAGTCCGAAAATTTTAATTTTTGCATTATTGTGTACAGTGAAAAATTGATTAATCTGACGAATATTCTACAGGGTTACTATCGGGTTAGCGGGTGACTTTTATTGATAGAAATTTATGGTGGGTTTCTATTGGAGCACGGGTCACAAACCACAGTAGAATGAGTCAATTAGAAATTTTACAGTATTTAAATCAACACCAAACTATTGATTGATTTATTTAATTTTTTGTTTCATGTGCTGATGTATATTTACATATTTTATAAAAGTATTCATTTTGAGTGATCCCTGGAAAGAATGTGTAGGCCCTATTTGCTAGCAAGAATAAGTTTCTGTTTACAAGGGTGGGGGGAAGAAACCGCGGCTCCCACGGCTCCCCCACCCCCTCTCTGAATACGTCCCTGGTACTGTACCGTGGAATGAACAATATGGAAATAAATTTACATGAATCCGCATCATGCCTATGGAGTAGAAACGAAGACAGTAATACCTATACACTACTATTTCTAGTACCGGTAAGTGGAATAAACAATGTGGAAATAAATTTACATGAATCCGCATCATGTCATGGAGCAGTAATTTGCGTTAAAGGTGCATTTGCATTAATCAACAGCATAATCACCTACGCGCTACTATTTCTTTACTAGAAGACAGTGTGGAATAAAAAATGTGGGAATAATGTGCATTTTTAGAATTTGCATCATAATAAGTGGAATTAAAAACTGTAGGTGTATTTACATGAATCATTTATCCCATGACAGATGGTTAAAACTGGACCGTACCAACAGAACTCACACCTATTAATACACCAGGTTGTTGTAGCAGTACACGCCTACACTACAGTGCGCTAAACCTCAGTTTAAAATCGGTTTTTATCAATTCTATCGATTGCTTCTGCAATAGTCATTGTGTCCTCGTAATGTTAATCAATACAGATTTGCTCTTTATTGTGTGTGCAATGGTAATTGCCAAAATTTTAGACATACGTATCTCTTGGAAATTTGTATTGAATATTAAATTTATTTTGAATCTGATTGCCAAATGCAAAAATACGGATCGGATGAAACGTCAAGACTGGACAATGTTTAACGGAGAGCATTCAACAATTCAAGTTTTTAAACAATCAAATAAAAGTTCAATTAACTATTACAAATATGAAAGTAACATGAAATCATATTATTCGTTGTCATTTACGATTTTTCTAAACTTAATTGGTTTTTTTTAAATCTTCTATATTTTTTATTTTGAGTATGATTCTTACAAAACACAGTATTTAACAATAATATTCGAGTGGCCGTGCGGTAAGGCAGGTAGGGGCGCCAACAGCTACAGCCTTAACACCGGCGCTGGTTCCAGCCGCTCCTCGCCCATGGTTCGATTGGTAGAAACAAGTCTTCTCTGATGAGTGTCCAGTGTACACTTTTAAGAACCCATTGCATCTTTCAGAAGAGTAGTGGGTTACCCCGATATTATGGTTCATTTCAGCCCCTGTCGTTGTGGAATGATGTGAACATGTATATTGCATAAAGCGCGTATTTACGGCTGATGTAGTCACGGACCACGCCCATACGCAATTCAGCACAATTCTCCTACCTTTACCTTTAATAGCTTACAAGTGATTACTTTTTAGTAATTCTTATTTGTTAAGAGAGAAACACCAAGTTTAAGTACTTTTACCGATATAGCTGATAGGTAGGAATAGGACAATGATTCGTAACTGATTATAAGATGGGAAAAATAATTATATCAGTTTATGAGCTTAACAAATATACAGAAACTCTCTCCACATAACTTGACATCCTCATAAATTCTTAAAATGACAAGAGTATCATTAACAATAAGTGCACTTCTTGCATTATATCTATTTGTAATAGTTTTCTAAACTTTGTTCAGGGCCGTCGGAACCGCACCGGCTTTGGCCGGACCACCTTTTCTCAATTCTATTACTTTATAAAATAAACTATACAAGATACCACATTATATGAATGTTAATTTTTAATGTTCGCATTACAAATTGTCTGAACTATTTTAATGTTACATATTTAAACAAAAAATCCACTATGCGCTTGTTTTTGTATTGCCTATAATTATGTGCATTTTAACTTTTAACTTATATCAGGTATACCGATAGCTATACATTATATGAATGTATTATTAATGTTAGCATCACATTTTCTTAACTCTTTTTAATGTTACATATTTAAAAAAAAAATCCACCATGCGCTTGTTTTTATATTGCCTAGGCCTAAGTACATTTTAACTTTTTTTAAAAATCCTAATTTTAGTAATATAAACTATAACATTTTATTGTGGGTTGGAGTCGGCCAAATTGCCATCACCACATAAATGTATACGGGTCAAGAAGACGGCCCTGATTACTTGCAATCAAAATTTAAACCAGGGGTGGCGCCAGGATTTGCCCGACGGGGTGGGGGGGGGGGGCAATGCCCGGGGCCGATGCCCCGACGAGGGGTTATATTTCCCCGACGAAAGCAAAGTGGGCGTGGTCGAGCTTCGATTAAAAGGTTTCGAAAGTGGTCCAGGGGGAAAATCCCCCGAAAATTATGACAATTTAAGGGTTTCAGAGGCTTAATTAATCGATTTTAGAGTGTAGAAAATCGATTTTAGAATGTAGAAAATATATATCATTTTTTTTCTTCCGACAAATTATGCTTTTTCTCCCCGACGGGGGGGGGGGGGGCCGCTGGCGCCACCCCTGATTTAAACACCTAAAAAGAAAAACATATTTGTTTAAGTACTACCTGTGGAGCCATTCTCATTTGTTAAGAGTGAAACAACAAGATTATGAGTACTACAGTATTTTTTATATAGATAGGTTTTGTACCGAACTTTCATAAAATAAAATAGGTAGGAATAGGACAATGATAAAACTGATCCAAGGTGGAGCTGAGGTGTGTAGAACCTTTCCCCATGCTAACTTTAAATCTTGTGGCAGCCCTATGAGGGTAGGTGGGGTAGCGGCTCTACAGGTTGCAAGCATATTTCCGGGCATCCAGGTGCCAAAGTTGTTCACCAACCATAGTGGAGCGGGGTGATATACACTCAGACCCCACTATGTTGTTTTAAGACACCCTCAAGGTATTCATTAAGGAGACTAACTTGACAATATAAACATGTATAAAAGGAAGGAAATAATACAAATTAGATTTATCATCGTCACTATAGTACTGTATATTGTTTACAAAGTCTATTTCCTTGTATGCACAGGGACCTGACTTGTCGTATGACGTCCAACTCATCATTGAGGTCATCATTAACTTATAAGGATTTGACATATTGTAGAGTTAGTCAATTACCGGTATAATTTTATTCAGCTATAGGTAACCATAGAATTGCGATTTCTGAGCCTCTAAATAGACCTACTACATAATGTGTGGAGTGGAAAAGGGGAAAAAATATATATTTCACTGGGTCATAAAAGTATAGTTATTATGTGTTGAGTTTATTTTACGTGGAATTTACTTAAACTTTTCCTCATCAGCTGGTGATGGGTTCGCTGCCGCGACTATATCCCGCTCACAATTCACAAGAAATACACACACACACACACACAAAAGTACATTGTGTATGCACCAGGATCTGTCCGACGGTGGGGGAGATCCCTGGGTCCCGGGGAAAGGTTGGCTCCGGGAGGGTTGACGGGAGGAGGTAGTTGACCTGTTGTTCGCTGGAGACATGGGATGTCTTGATTTCCAATGACAATCCTTTAGAAACTACGGCCACTGTTCTCACATCTGTCAGTAGGCCAAGTAAATATTCACCTTACTTACCTTGTGCGTTTGTGACAGGTATGCTAGGCACAACTGCTAAAAAAACTAATCCTAAAATGTTCAACCACATTGCTGCTAAAACTGAGTGTAAAATTTACAAATGAACAACATCACAATAATTCCAGACAGTCATCAAATTTCCACTCTATTGGAGTGATCCGTCACCGTTATATAGGTTCCTTTGCTTATTGTTCCGACCAACAGTGGTAAATATCAACAAGTGGTAAATATCAACAGTGGGTAAATTTAAAATGGCAATTACAGTGTGGTACTGCGTCGCGTCGTTTGGTAACGATGATGAGCTCACGGCCGTTTGAATTCAGGTCTATTGTTTACTATACACAATGCCTTTTGTCAGCCAACCAATGCGTGACAGTTCTCGCTTCACAAACGAAACTTGAAGGGATTTGTTCAATAGGATCCGATTTTCATTTCATCAGTTTGTCAATACAATATTACATTATATCCTTATACAGCATTATATATGATACACGTATTTCAGAATACAGTAACGTCTACACGGAGATAGAAAAGGCCAACGGAAAGCCGTGGCTATTTTGTATTACTATCACGGGAGTAATTTATAATATTAGTATTAACGATCGTTATGTAAATGAATACTCAACCTTGTATAAATAAAAGTGAAAGATTGATGTTTATTTATTTGTTGTGTGACGTTATGATCTGAACAGATGGTGGCTCGGGTGGAGTAAAAATCGATAGACACGTCAGTCTCCGGATGATTCAGGGACGGTCGGTATGCCGGCTACAATATGGCAGTTGTACAGGTGTAAGCTGGTGTGTAAAATTTGATAAATTGTCGCAGAGCGTTGAAAATTGTTTTGGCGTACATATTCACCGTTAAATAAAGTCAAAATATATTTTTGTAATACAAGCATAATATAGCTTTCAGCTATTGTTTTGTAATATGGTTTAAACAGTAATAAATTTTTTTAAATGTCTTTTTTCGGGTTTATTTTCTCCCTAGTTGAATAATTAGCAATCAATTGTGCACCAGAACCAAACGAAATGTCCAATTCTTTCAAAGTAATGCCATTATTAATTTTTAATGATTTGCTTTTGGCCTGTATAGTTCGATGGTCAAGGGAACGGTGGTGGCCATGGATTAGAACGTGTTGGGTTGCGACTCAAAATATATAGTCGCCAATATACAGTGCGTAATTAGGTTCGGAGCAGAGGCACTGTTTCTGGTGTACAGTCGGGGCCCTTTAACGCATATATTGCCGACTCGTGTACGGTAGAAATTGTTTTTTTTTTTAGTGAAATAGCCTAATCCATAGTAAGGAAACAAGGAAGAAATTATTATGTGTTGGGGACGATCCAGTTGAGCCGGGGGGAAATTTGGGGGGGGTGTAAATTTGAGGGTCATTTAAATTTTTGAGGTCCCAGACCTATTAAAAACTTTCTATACGAGTGTTACTTCAGTGCGAGTTGCGAGTTACAAAATACGAGTTGCGAGTTACAAAATGCGAGTTGCAAAATGCGAGTTGCGAGTTGCAAAATGCGAGTTGCGAGTTGCAAAATGCGAGTTGCGAGTTGCAAAATGCGAGTTGC
>NW_022710671.1:189586-220328 GCF_011630105.1 Anneissia japonica
CTCGCATTTTGTGACTCGCAACTCGCATTTTGTAACTCGCAACTCGCATTTTGTGACTCGCAACTCGCATTTTGTAACTCGCAACTCGCATTTTGTGACTCGCAACTCGCATTTTGTAACTCGCAACTTGCATTTTGTGACTCGCAACTCGCAGAAAAGAAACCCTCTTCTATAACAGTTTGTCAGCGTAAAGAAATCATTATTTTTTTGTGACAATCCGGAGTAGGGTGTGGATTTGAGGACTATTCAAAGAAAAGGTCCCAGACTAGATATTCAAAAAACGGATCAACCGATCTGAATGGAAAGCTTACCCAATTTACAAAGAAGAAACCATTAGGTGTTGGGGGCGATCCAGTTGAGGGTGTAAATGTGAGGGTCATCTAAATTTCGTCCCAAAACTAAATAGCTCTGAACAGTTTTTCAATGGGTTTAAATGAAACTTTCTATAATAGTTTGTCAAGGTCTAGTAAAAAAATGATAAAATTGTTCTGACAATCCGGAGTAGGGTGTGGATATAAAGATCATTTTATAAGAAAACGTCCCAGAACACATTTCCAAAAACGGATCAGTTAATCTGCATACAACTTTCGGGAAACATTAACGAAATTAAGAAAGAAATTATTGTGTTGGGGATGATCCAACTGAGGGTGTAAATATGAGGGTCATTTAAATTTCTGACGTCCAAGACCTAAATATCTCTAAACAGTTTTCAATGGGTGTAAATGGAACGCTCTTTAATAGTTTGTCAAGGTCTAGTGAAGAAATGATTAAATTTTTGTGACTTTAATTTTTGGGGACAAACCAGGTTAGGGTGTAAATTTTTGGGTCATTTAAATTGTTTACGTCCCAGTTATAATGAATGAAAATGAAACTTTGAAATAGTTTTTAATGGTGAAATGAAGAAATGATCAAATTTTGGTGACGATCGATCCGCAGTAGGGTGTAACTATGAGGACCATTTAAAGATTGTTTTGGACAGTTTATTAAACCATATAAACGCAATTTTGCTGCAGGTGTTAAACTCAAAACTACCGTGATATGCATGAACAATCAATTTTTGCTTTCAGTCACTGAATCGCTATGAGCACACAATGGCTACGAGTCTCTCAATATACAGCATAAGTTCGAATCTCACTAACGTCGGGGTAGTTGGGAACTTATATTGGAAAATCCCAGGTTACGCCCGGAATTTTGCTTGCAATGTAAAAGGGGTATTAGTTTTCATAGTTTCATTTTACTTTATAATTTGTGTAGTACTATAAGTATTTTTTTCCTTAACTTTTATACTTTTTAAGGACTTATTTTTTGTTGCAATTTCAACTTAATTTTTCATTATAGCAATGAGAAAAGCCATATGTTCTGCAGACATAGTAAATAAGTCTAGTTCTTGTTGTTGCTGTTGTTGCTATAATTATATGATTATTATAAATACATAGGCCTATGCCTGTATGATATTTACTAAAGTAAATACACAGGGTATAATATATGCTATGCATTATCTTTTGAAATACGGTGGAAATTGAAATAAAAGACAGTCTGGTATGAATGAATTTAACATATTAGGCATGAGACATTAATAACGTGATTCGGTGATGTGGGTACTGCATGTGTGTCTAGATTAAGTCACCCCACACTTTTAGAGTTTCTGATTGGATCATAGAGAAATTCTTTCTCCATGATTTAATAACTTGTTTACCAGAAAGTTGCTATAATTAAGATGGTTACAAACTTCAAAACCTGGGCTTAAAACTGTCAATTATGGAGGGAATGTTAATGTCCAATTGTCCAGGGGTGAAGGCTTGTCACTTTAGAATGACCAATAATCTATCAATAGTTAGTAAACCCATTTAGGTGTAAAGCTATGTTGAAACCAAGTTTGAGATATTCAACAGGTTCAACAAGTTAATATTATTGAACCTTAATACAATATTACAGAATGGTTTGAAGTTTTTTAATAACAGTAAGTCTCGTGTGGTGTTTGCTTTTGGTCTTATTGATTGCTTAAAGCAGTTATAATTATTTAGTCAATTCTTGGTATATATCCATGGACTGGTCTACATACCAGGTGTTAAATGTAGGCCTATAGCTAATAGAACATTGATATTTACAACTACAGGCATAGGACTATGTTTGATTATTTGTAAACATGTTAAATTATACTGTATAGTAGTTATATTTATTATGAAATAAGATTTTCTATAGAGTAATGTCTATTTACGATATAGTCCTGTGTAGTTTGATTTAAATTATTGTATTTCTTTATGGGGCAGGGGTGGCGCCAGTTGTGGAGAACAACACAATTCGTCGGGAGAAGAAAAATTTATATAGACTCTAAAAGCGATTAAATAACCCCTAATTGTCCTATGGATCACTTTCAAGAAATTTCAAGAGACGCCTGACCAAGCGCACTTACGTTTTCGTCAGGGAGTGCCAACCCCCCTCCCCCTTCCCGGTCGGAGATAAACTTAAATCCTGGCGCCACCTCGTTCACTAAACAGCCTAAATTAGTAATAAGTAAATAACTGTTGAAGAGCACCTCGACCACCTCGACGTTTCGAATAGACTACTCTCAGCCGAATAGAGAAATCTACTCAAAACGTCGAGATTCTCTCAAATCAGAAGCATTTACGTGTTACCGTAAATTTATAATAGTTTTGGATATTAATAAATTGTGCTGATTTGGTAAAACCAGGGAGTTGTTATAGTGTCACTATAACAACTCCCTGGTAAAACGTGTCTCCACGTGTTCCGGAGTCAGAATATTAGATCAATTATTGACAGTGATTTTTTATTTTTCTTGTCACATAGGCCTAACCAGACCTTTAAGTGTCTTTATTTATAACAGGCACAAAATCCAGAGAGTCCAGTTAAAATTGGTTATTAGTTTTAGTTGAATGAGAGTGTAAATAAATAAATAAATAAAAATATTCATTTAGAACCCATTCAAAACTCTCTAAGGAGTTTTAGACTGGGTAGACATGGTTTTGCTTTTAATTGTCTTCAACTAGTATTCTACGCCAGCTTGGCCAACTGTCTCCACTAGTTGCTCTGAGCATGGACGATGATGTATTATAGTTTGGTGAAAATTTAAAAAAATGCAGATTAATTTAGTTAGTCGAGGCTTGAGGTGAGACTTTCTAAGAATTATCAAGATCTATAAGTCATTTTTAAACTTATCAGATGAATTAATACTGAATTAAACCATTTAATAGATTATAGTTCCTTTTTTTATTTATATACCTTCTGTTATACAATATTGAAAACCCCAAAATTTAGTTAAAACATTTAGGCCTAACAGGCTACCATCATACAACGCAATACGTGCCCGCCTTGCTTCAAGTAAATTGGGTGCATTCTATCGCTACATATTCCTTAGTAAATTTTGTTGCAGCCTCATCAAAATCATATTTGGACATATCCTAACACAAATACCTAATAAAACCAAATACTGCATGTTTTCATGTTTGTTTTTTAGACGACACTCAATAAATAAAAACTAGTTGTATATTTGTTTCAACAACCATCAGGTATGCATTCAGTGTAATATTTTGTCTTGTGTGAATTTGGCGCAAGGCCAATAAATGTCATAGATCTATAATAGGCCTACTGCAACAATATTGTTTTGAAGAAAGAAATTATCGTACTCGCGCGAATAAGCTCCCCGTTTGAATAACCGCCCTCCGAACGTGAAAATTTCCTAAAGCGCCCCCTTATAATTTGAATAAGCGCCCCCTCATAAGATTTTAGCAAGTCAATAATCCAATCAATCCTGGGACTGTGGTTGTTGGCATGATTTGAGCTGTAGAGTGGAAACACATTCTTCTTGGTCAATACCAAAATGAGGATATTTCTCTTGGACAGATGAGGGCTCCGATCCCTGGACAGACAGTACATTTCCAACTTTACTCTTTTTACATATTTGTCTATGCCTAGTCCTACTCCTCTTTTTCCTTTCCCGACCTTTAGCACATTCTCATCTAGTTTTCAAGAAATACAATGATCCTGCCATCCTGCTAATCTCAATCGGCCGATGGCCAACAAGCTAACCACTAGCATCTGCTATTTTGCTGTTATGTAAATATTCATGCATTCTTGTCATGAGCCATTTTCTCTGGACGATTATCTTTTTTTCTAACCACCATTCGTAATGTCCTTATATAATCTTTTTCATCCAAAAAGTGCCTCTTGAATTTAATAATTTCCCATAAAAACCCCTCGATTTTCATCTATTTCCATAAGCGCCCCCACAATTTCCACTCTGTTTTCATAAGCGCCCCTTTTAAATAAGCGCCCCATTTGAATAAGCACCCCTCAGAAAGTGCAAAAAATATTTTAAGCGCCCGGGCGCTTATTCGCGCGAGTACGGTATTTAGGAAAAATCAAGACTATTTTACACATTACTGTACCCTTTTCAAAGAAAGAAAGAAAGAAAAAAATAGTCTACAATACAAGTACTATAAAAGAAGACAGCAGTATAATATGCATAACAGCTAATTTGAAAAAAAAAAAATATCCCATTAATCTGGATCTATTCCCAAAAAGACCAAAGAATACAGTAGAGTTACATGCTACTGTACAAAAATATCATTATTTCATTTATTTATTAGTTCAGAAGTAATTGTATAGAAAAAAATATGTACAAATCAGTTACTTATATGATTAAAGTTAGGTTTGTGTTTACCTCTATACATCATCTAACCTTACTTATAAACTTAAAATTATACATCGCAACTATTTCACGAAATTGGAGCTACAGAGTTCTATAATTAGTAAAATCATTGAGATAACAAATCACATTTCAATAAGTAGAGTAGCTATTAAGGAATTTACCAACAACTCTACCATCAGTATAGAAAAGCTATTAAGGTTCCCTTCCTAATAAACCTCAGTTTGGGGTCCAGGTTCCATTCTTACAACTCTACCATCAGAAGTTTTAAGGGTAATGCCATTCATACCATCACCATGGGAGCTACGTGGTACCACCTTGGCATGCTACGATACATACTATTCCACTAATATCACATCTACCCCCGATGTAGCATACGGCATCAAAATAAAAAAGACGCTAAAATCGCTACACGCTAGTGGACAGCTGATGTTGTAGTCCACTTACGGCCCATCGACCACTGATGTAGCAAATGGCATCAAATTAAGACCAAATTCTCCAAAAATCACTAAAAGTTATAGTGGACAGTTCTTGTGGTATTCCACTCGCGGCACCATCCACCACTGATGTAGCAAGTGGCATCAAATTAAGACCGGATTCTCTAAAATCGCTAAAAGCTATTGGACAGCTCTTGTGGTATTCCTCATGGCACATTCACCAATGATGTAGCAAATGACATCAAATTAAGACCGGATTCTCTAACACTACATGCTATAGTGGACAGCTGTTGGTAACATCAATATGCCGGTCAAATCAGGGAGCCTGTCCGACTGCATCTGCAAGAAGCCTTCCAAGCTACATCAGGTAAAGCTAGGCCATAATTGTAGTGAAAACAATGTAACAATTTTATAAAACCAGCTTTTTTTAAATCCTTCACACCCCTACATATTCACTGGATACCAGACATCTAGAATGTATATCAGCGATGACCCAGCCATCATTCTACTCAATTCAATTACTTTAACACACAAATAAAATCAATATTTTAATATATTAAATCCTGGGAACAATATCAATTTGGTTTAAAAAAATGAAAGCAATGAGACACATGTTTGGAACTTACATTATTATACTTGGATAGTAAATAACAAAAGTGGAATAACTATTATATTAAGGCAGAATATATTCAGTGTTTGCATGTCTGTCACATTCAGTGACATAAATTAAAATGTACAAGGCAAACATTTAGAGGTGCTCAACAAAAGAGAAAAAGGGTGTAGATGAAAATAAAGGTTGAAACAAACAAAAAGTAATAACTGTTTGTTGTAAATAAAATATTATTGATAAGTAATCTATCTAAAGTTTTGTATTCAGCTATTTAACCTCTCAATATATCCATGATTTCCTTCACCACAATTTTCAATCTAGCTAATCTGAAATTGCAAGCCTTTTGTATGCTTGTAAATTTAGTCAATCTCAATCCATACGATGAAATTTTACGGAATATGTACCTGACTACTCTCTCTAGTCCTGCTTTCATATACAACCTTTAATTCTTAGTTACTCAGGCAACTGGTAAAGACTGTTTATACTGTGGACAGGATAGAAGACTATTAAATTTCTCATCAGCTTTCAAAGAAATCATAAGCAATTAACAGTGTACAAAAATCATTATCTTTTTTTCCTTGGCTATTTTAAGTTTACCTTCACAAAAATTGAAGGTTGAATGATAAAACTGTAGCAAATAACTAATAATTGTTTTTAGAAAAACAACACTTGTGTGGAAAAGTTAGGTTTCTAATTTTGGGCAGAGCAGGAACAAGAAATACATAATCAATCAATTTTTACAGCAGCATATATTTTACGAATGAACCAATATGCGGCGTAGAAACCTATAGTGCCTGTGACAATCCAAAATGTGAAGACCATAATAAAGGTGTAGCCAAAGTACAGCAATGCAGGAACAAACTGGGTGATCTCCAGCTGTGAAGACATTAAGTAATTTGAATTAGAAATGACGAATTGTATAGCAGGGAAGTTACAACAAGCACATGTGAGCTGTTGTGACAAAATAATTCTTGTACATAAAATGAAAAATTAGTTATTGATATATTTAAATAGGATGACTATACAGTATAAGCTTTAGTTTTAAGTGTCTGAAAACGTACTTAAGAAAAAATTGTATCTAAAAATAAACACATGTGAGCTGTAACTTTGTGACAAAATAATTCTTGTACATAAAATGAAAAATGAGTTATTGATATATTTAAATAGGATGACTATACAGTATAAGCTTTAGTTTTAAGTTTCTGAAAACATACTTAAGAAAAAATCATATCTAAAAATAAACAATTGATAAATTTTGTGTTGGTTTTCATATCAATTCTGAATAGGAGCTTTATAAAATGTGCTTCGAAACACCTTTAACTTATGTTAATTCAAATCAGAACTAAGCAGCCACATTGAAACCCAATTTTTGGCAAAATATCACTTTAGATATAAATTGATATATTCAAGAATAGGTGTACAAGAAGACCTATTTTGTCACGACACATCACATACGCTACGCACATTTAATGAGACAGCAAGAAAATGTAGCAGGTAAAGTTAGTAGTGTACTAGCGCCCTTCACGTTCAGCATCAATGGTTTATTCCGCATACAACAACCACAATATACTGTACTCCCTTCTGTTAAGGCCGTGTTTTCACAGCATTTATAATTTCTCTGATAAATTATCTTCAAATTCCCTCCAAATATTATATCCCATCATGCAACATTATGGACAACAATTCAACATTATGGAAAACAATTTAATGTGTTCAACATTAAAACATCCGGTGGTTTGTTGACCAGCAGGTGACCCTTTTTTGGCAGAAGATGGATAGGCCTAGGCCTAGAACAAAATCGCTTGGTACTATTTCACTTTGGGAAATGTACTATCATAATGATGTTTTATTGTACTTTTATATAGGGATTGAGAAAAAGATGAAAAAGAATACTAGCTTTCTTTAGTGTGTTTTACAACAATGAACAATAGGTAAAAATAGACCTATGCCCTGCCAGACACAGTCGATTTTGAGTGCAGCCGTTTCAGGCCTTTTTTTTAACTCAGTGGCTAGGGATACAGTACAGTATTTCTACTTCCACTTGCTAAAGGTATGGTAAATGGCATTACGTTACCATACCCAATGAAGTGCCAAAATGTGTGTGACGTCATCTTTCAAGACCAGCATTGGCATTGCAGTGTGAGCAGTGTGACTCTATAGCGAACAATGTAATGTATAGCATACGATTAGCTAGGCAAAGAGTACAGTATTTTTCAGTAAAATACAGTACTGTCATCGATAAATAGGCATTTAAGGGTTTCACTCATTAATAAGAGTCATGTCATTTATCTACAGTATCTATAACCATATCAAGCAAGGCCTAAATCCTCAGGACAAAACTTGCTTAGGCTTTGGCCTAATCTATTTACATGAAAAATCTTGCACTAAAAAACTGAATATATTGGGAGTAGATTTTGGGGGTTGACAACTTCAGACTTGGCATGGAGGAATTATGTTTGACTGATGCCACCACAGATAGATCTAACACTACAGCAGGGCCGCCACCAAGTGAAAAATTTAAGCAAGTCATAGATTCTTCGCCAAGCGAAGAATCTAAGCAAGGTCTAGAGGCCTAGCCTATGCGGCTATGACATAAGTTTGGTACAGGCAGTCCTTGTTTGATAAGATACCAGTATGGCTATACTGTATACAGTAGATAAATAACATGACTCTTATGGAGTGGAACCATACGTCTATTACGATGACATATACAGTATTGTACGTTTTGTCTATATCATGTTCTAATAATATACTTAGTACATCGTTCACTTTTCACCACTCATAGCGGGTGATCTGCAATGCCAGGTTTGAAGGATGACGTCACGCACATTTTGGCACTTTATTGGGTGAAGGCGACGTAATGCCATTTACCTACCTTTAACAAATAAAAGTAGAAATACGGTACCGTATTTCTGGTCACGGCATTTTTTTTTTAAATTTAATAAACATGAAAAATTTAATCACTTTTTATTATGAAGTGTTTGATACTAGGCAACTAAGGACCCAAAGAATTCTTTACATGACCGTGATTTGAAATTGGTCTAAGGTTATTTATTTTTGCATTCGGATATTTTTTCCGATAAATTATCTGATCCTTATGCACACTTTGGACCTTGTTTCCGCAGCAAAAAATAACAAAACGGCTGCTTTCCGATAATCTATCAGATAATAAGTCCTGCGGAAACATGGCCTAAATGGCTAACCACAGTTAAAATGTATGGCACATGAGTATAAAATTGTACTAAAAGCATGTATATGTTTAAGGAACAATTATGGCGTACTTGATAAATTAAGTCATTTTTAAGCCAAATTCTGTTAATTTAAATAAGATTTTAAAAATATTACCTTTGTAACAAAATAGAAAATTGCGTATAGAAAAACATAAAACGCTGAGCCTCCAGACACAATAAAGGAACGCCACCACCAATGGTAGTCCTGCAAATCGAAAGATATTAACATCAACATATAAACCTGAGGTGGACAAACTGCTAGTCCAGGCAATCTACGGTTTCAGACCACCGAAAGTGGACAAAATTGCAACAAAAGGTTTTTTAACATGTATTTGAAGTTTATTTTGTGAAGGAAAACATACAAAAAATCGGACAAAACCAAGACATAGAAAGTGGATAATGTAACAAAATATTACAGAACTATTTCACACAATCGATGCGCAATACGTCCTACGCCGGCGTTTACCGGTGTTATGGTACTATTTCGAATTGGAATCTGTGAATGGACATGTTTATTTATTTCTTCCATGATTGGACCAAAGATCCAGGGAGATGATAACTGATACATATGTATATGTTAACAAGACATAATATGTACTCATTTCAACTTTACAATAATTTTTTTGCTTTTTTCTCAATATAAGACATATTTAAAATTATACTTTCATATCCCATATTTCAAATAATATCAGGTACTGTATTGTAAATTTAAATAAATATTTTACATGGGTTACTTAAATTTACAGTAGTTCTATTTGTTTATGTAATAATGAAATAGAAATAGAATGTAATATAAAAAAAACATTTTCACTACAAACTGTAATCTTTTTTGGTACCCCTCCCTCCCATCTGAAAGTGTACAAAGCATATGTTGATATTGCAAAACCATTCTCCATATTTTGTGAAGTCAACTAAAACACTACTTGGCTGCTTAAAAATGTATATTATCCATGGTTGCATTATGGACCGTCATAAAAAATCTATTATTGTATCATGTTATTTTGAATCAACATTTTCATGCATATATAAAAGTATACAAATTTGTCTACCCCTAGCATACAGTACTGTTTGTGCACTTGTGGAGATGTTGATAATGTTGAACTATCCCTTGCATTTTTTTAATAATCCCCTGGTGATTGATGCATGCATTTTTAGCATTTATTTTGTAATTACATATTCATACTATATTTAAGAAATAAATGTCATGTAGAAAATGTAAAGATAATTTTTTTTTTATATCTAACTAATTATAACTAATGTGGTAATTTTCCATTTTTTTTCTTCTAGGACATATCTTGGAGATGTGATGCGTGGGAATGCATAGAGCATACAAGTTGCACAGACATTTGCTTCTTTATACAAAAAAGCAGGACATTGATAATCCACAGGAATCCATAACATTCAGCTTACAGAAAGTGCATTTTAGTGATACTGCAGTATTTTGTACTGCATAACCAAGACTACTATAAATAATATTGAACATTTTGAAAATTTCATTATTTTACGATGATGGTACCATGGTTATTGTTTGTTTCAGAGAAATCAAATTTATTTTCTGAGATGGATAGCTAATAAATAATGCTGATGGATTTTGCCAGTAATAGTTTTCAAAACTACTGTATATTAAAGAAAAAAAATTATCTTGTGTATGTAATCATTCTATTTATTTAAGATTTCTTTATTCAGAATGGAAAGATTTCAGTGACTAGCACTGCTTCCCAAGGAATGAATGTAGAAAAATGATAACTTGAACAACAGTTACATGTTTTATGAATTAGAATACAGTATGTATTGCGTTGTGGTCTATACAGTAGAACCTCGATTTTACGTACGGTACGGGACCAGAGGGCGTACGTAAATCGGGGGATTCGTAAAATAGAGGTTGGGTTAAATTTGTGGTAACCTTTGACCTAATAATACGTACATAATGCTTAATAAACGTTTGTACGAACGAACGATGATACCTAGGCTAGACCTAGGCTCTAGAATAGACCCAGCCTCTAGGCCTACGAATAAAACCATGTGTTTAGTGTTTTTATTCATCACTTTACGATGTCATAATAAAGTGTTCAAATAAAACCATGTGTCTAGTGTATTAATTCATCACTTTATATCTTTTATTTAACTAAAATAAAGAACATGAAAATATTGTAAGATTACCCGATACGACAAAGGTATAACTTGGGAATTCCCCTTCATGCCTATTCTAAACAACAGAGATGTGGTGTTGTCTGGGCCTGTTGAGACAAACTAAACCCATGTGCGCTGCACTGGGCGAGCCAACCAATTAGCCTTTCCGCTCCATGTGCTATGCACTGGGCGAGCCAACCAATTAGCGTTCGTGTACGAAACTATGTCTACTCAGCTTCGTGTAGAAAATTTGACCAGACGAGTTCTTCCATGGTTTGCCACACGAAGCTAAGGAGGAAGCAATAATTTTGAGCACCATCGGTAGTTGTTCATCTCACTCAGTTCACGTGGTTTTAGATTATAACAACCCGGTATTAGACTCAATCAACGTTGCTGTTTAATGAAAATACGTTGCAGTATGGTTTGTTTATTGTTATTGTTTATTGTTATATTCTATTTACTTATGGTTGCTCTCAAAAGGGCCGTTTGTTTTGAATATTTTCGGGGTTTTTGATGACGTCATCGTCCATACGAGGCGTACGTAAAACAGAGGGTTCGTATAACTGGGGTACGTAAAAACGAGGTTCTACTGTACTAATTCATAAACGGTCGTTGAGCTCAGCTTTTGCTAGACTAGCTAGTGAGTGAGAGGTATGCCTTGGTCAGCTATATGCACATGGGTAGTAAGCCTAGGCCCAGGCCTAGCTGTTAGGTCTCTCTAGGCCTGTCACAAATGTAGAGAATTCTTTCTCATCAGAAACATATTTTTATGCTTCTTAAAATATTCAGGAAAAAAATCCAATACATATAACAATAACATTAAACTAAAATTATATGAAATGTAGGCCTAGGAACACTCCCCATGTGCTGCGCCCAGCCGCGGATACACGTACCAGGAAGTCAACGCAAAAACGTAAACAAGATGAAGTAATTTGACCTTGATCATGGATGACCAGACTTTCTACCAATCAGAGACATGAATTTCATATGCTAATTAGCCAAACCGTTTAACATACTGTGTAAGGAAAGACAAAATATAGTTCGCTGTTTTCTGTCTTAAAAAACTCATTTCCCGATGTCAGATTTTGGCTGATTTTTATTGTTGTTTTATAGATATTTACCTACCATATCTGCTAAGAAAACCTTTTGTTGCAATTTTGTCCATTTAAAATCATAGATTGCCCTGACTATGCGGCCTCTTGCAATTTTGTTGCAGTCCGCAAATATAAAATAAAAACCTTATATGTGCTGCCCGCCTCACCATCTTTGGCTAGAAAAACCCTTTCTTGCAACGGCGTGATGCCGGTTAACTATAAAAAGCAATATTAAACTGAGTATCAAGCGGTGTATAAAATCAGTGCATGAAGGAAGGTTTCTACAAAAACTCTGGAAATGTTAAATTTCCACCCCTAATATAAACACTTTAAAATGCAACTGGAATTAATGTTTCTCTGCAGTTGGTATACTGTGTACGGTTGCTTACCTCACCACATAGTTGGAAATATACCATGACTATAGCAATCTGAGCACAAGATACCATCAAGATAATGAACACCAGAAACAGAAAACCAAACAGGTAGTAAAACTGATTCTCCCAAATTGCCTACAAGAAAAAGAAAGTAATTCAGAATTTGTTATCATATTATGGACATTCCTATGCTGGAAAGGAATGACAAATAATTATATTATGTTAATATTGTTTGAAGGTTTGCATTAAGAAGTAATAATACATATTAATGCTTGCGGTACACCACATAGATAGTTCTGAAAAGAACTGTTGTTGGTTGAGAATGTTGCAATGTTTCGATCGAGTTGCTTCAATCGTCTTCAGGAGATTAATATCTGTTGTAGTCATGCTACGCTACATACTGGAGTCAGTTATCAGTTTACATAATGCCTCAATATAATTAAAAGGGTGTTTATTTTATTTTATTTGTACAATACCTAGAGAGAGTAAATAACAGAGTCAGCAGATACATACTGGCCAGTATGATTGCAAAAATCACAACGCATTTTACCCACTGTCGTTGCATTGCGTTGCGTTGAAAACGAACATCATCTGGACTGATACTGTTAACATGTCAATGACCTTGTTGACTGGAGGACCTCTGGCATGTTTTTTTTTTTTTAGAATGCTGATGTCGTATAGCAGATCACTAGACGATGGGTATTTTCATCTTTCTCCATATTCTGTGTAGGCCTACGCTGTAATACATAGTCCTAGCCTATGCCTTCTTCACAAGGCTGTTATTCGTCAATATTATAATGTTAATCCCCATAAATAAAGGTGTAGTTGGCTATGGGCGTTTTTTCAAACTGAAGATTAGGTTGTATTGTAAACACAACAGGAAAATGACATTGCCTAGGAATGAGGCAATAATGTAGGATTGATCTGAAGACAAGGTCTACTGTAGGTATAGGCCTATGCTATGCGGCACTAAGCCTAAAATTAGGCCTAATGTATTTAGTAGATTTATTCGAGGAGATATATTGGTGAGTCATTTTGGTTTTTTTTCTTGTTTCTTTTTGTTTTTTCTTTTATTATTGAACTATTTCTTGGAGTATCCATACTGCTTACATCGTACACGACAACCTCAGGTCTGGGCCTAGGCTCTCCTACAACTTGACGGCTCCATTCCAACTATTGACCATAAAAATTCTTTTATTAATCACCTTATTTCTTTACTACAATGCAAGTTCGTAATAAACAGACATCTATTTTATAAGTGCCTATTTATTTAGAAACTGTTAATACAACACTTCGTGTTGAATTCTGAATAAACAATTTATGAGCTTTCAACAAACAGTTCAGTGAACAGTTTCAACGACAACGGCCAACATGTTGTCAACGTCAACGCGTTGTCAACGTTTAAAATTTGCAATAATACTGGCCAGTACTGTAACCAAATACCTTTAAAAACAAACAATTAGAAACAGAATCAAATTAGCATTAAAATTAACCTGTGCTAAGCACAATGCCAATGATATAAAAAAATAATGTAATAATTATATACTGTACAATAAGAAATATCCCAACTTTACCTGTATTATTCACTACCTTATTTGATTAGAAATAAGAATTGTCACTTCAAAAATAAAGTACATATCTTACCGATAGGATGAAAAATAGTTCAATAAAGACAGCACCAAATGGGAGTATACCAGCCATCAATGTACTGCAAAAAAACATTGAACAATAATAAAAAGATTTATTATGCGCCAGTATCTGTCAGAGACACATCATAATTACAAAAACTGATAAGATTTTGGGCATGGAGGTCCATACGATTGGTTTCAAAATTGAACTAAAGGGCAGTGTTCTCCCAAAACCATTTTAGCCGTCAGTTTTACCAGTAAAAATAACTGACCAACCAGTAAAAATTGTGTGTTGGAAGAATAAAATAAAGCACTTATTAGGCAGTGGGTAAAAATACATAATTTGCACTTGATGCAGCACACAATAATGGTGATGATTGGTAAACGCCTACCTTAGCATGGGGTTCAGATACCAGACTTGTTCAGGTACTTGCCGAGGGATCTGGTTAGTCCTCACAGGGTGCTCATAAGGCTAATAAAGAAAATACAAATGTTAAAAAGTAACAGGAGTCATTAATGCTGGGAATGCTCTTAATTAGTCGACGATCATTGGTAGGATTTCATGCTGACCGTAATACAATGTACATGTGACTGATCATTTTCAACAAAGATCTGCTTATATACAGCCGAAAATCAGCAGGCGGTGTCATCAAGTAATGACACGGAACGTAGGTAAATTTGACCAAAGGCGGGCTGACACGGAGGTACAGTAGAACCCCTCCATTTACGTACGGGACGGGCCCAGAGGCGTTCGTAAAAATCATTTGTACGTAAAATCAGGGTTGTGTGAAATTCCTATGTATTTACACTACCGATATGCTGGGCTAGGCTAGGCCTGGACTTAATTTTTGTTAGATTGGAGCCAAAACTCCAACTTGCGCTCGAAAGAAATTCAAAATAACGATCATAAATGTACAGTACTATACATACTTGTTAATGTGTATACAAACTTTATTAATAGGCCTATATGACTTATCTTCTAGCCTACGAAGAAACACACCCCCGCAACAGGGCAAGTAACGCAACAACGTTTTTCACTCGATCTACAGGTATGTGCTTGTGGCATCAAATAAATACCTGTACAGAATAACCCGGAAACCAGGGGTTCACTTATTAAAAGAAGAGCGCTGATTGGCTGTAGACACGGCGCTTGGACTTTATTTCCTTTTTTGTATGCAATACGATTGTTCTACGCCTACATTAACATTTATGTAATGAATAATAAAGTTAAAAAGAAAATGTAGGTGTCAGTGTCTTATTTTATGGGGAAAATAATGAAATGGCAGATTAACGTAGTGAAATTTGACAAATAAAATTCTTTTTAATTAAAATTATAAATCGAACTTAAACGTGACTGTAGGCCTATACGTTACACAGTAATCTCTCGTGTGAAATTTATTCGAATATCATTGGTTAAAATAAATTTGGTAGGTGGGTTAATTACGAAGATTATTTTCTCTTTTCTCTTACGTAAGAGTTAGGGCTAAGACAGACATGATTTATTCAGTGGACAATGTTCGTAAACAAACTTGAACAAGTTTGTTTACAAACATTTTCCACTGAACAAATCATGTGCCTATCGATATGCCGACAACTTACGCATTGGGCGGAGTTTTCTCAAGGCTGCAGACATGAGGTTTGATTGCCGTGTTGAATGTCGGTGTATTCAAAGCGCACTATGTGCGTTTTGTATTGTAGTAGAGATCGCTGATAGTGTACAGCAAACCGTCTAAGACCAGCACGCGCCTAACGATTAATTCTTGACACGCCGTGTGTGTTTTGTACATGAAATAGGAACTTTATTTATGACAACAATGACATGATTTTACATTTGTAAAATCGGGAATTCGTAAAATTGGGGTTCGTAAATGAGGGGTTCTACTGTACTTACATTGTGAACATTCATTCCGGCATTCAATTAAATTAATAATATTATTATATACATTTACTATAGTGCTCAAATACATCTCAGAGCACAGGAGGGTGGAAAAAAACATATAAAATTATATTTTCTTTGAAAGCAAACTGTTGTTTTACATAAAGTATTTAGGTAGAGGAAGAAATAAACACAAAATTTATTTACAAATAGAGAAACATATGATGGCTTGAGGGGGGTAAAATATATCCTCAATAACAGGGTGGAAAACTGTTTAGAAAATGGTAATTCCGTGTCAAATCAACCAGGGGTCCCAGGTCGACCGTCTCCGATTTTTATGAAACTTCTTAAAAATGATCCACTATGTGAAAAATCAACATACACAAAAGATTAACCCTACTAGATATGTAGTTTCCTAAACATTGACGCCCCAAAAAAGGGGCATGGAACTTCAAGATGCGCAAACACAATTTCCTCCAACTTTGGAAGCTTTTAACTCTGGATTGGTAATAGCTATCAAGGTCAAACTTGGTATTCTAACTTATATTCCACCATATTACACAAATATCATATTAACTGTTATCCCTTCTTTTTTTAAGTTATCTGCACTCAAAATAGTTACTTTGTTTAACGATGCAATTTTGTTGTGATTTTCAATGTCACCCTGTGTCCACATGAGTGAGTGTATACATCTTAAATTACAGATATATTATCTATAGGTAGTTGTCTCTAGCCACAAGCATGCACAGGCTGATCAAATGAATTAAAATGGAATGGCATCCATTCAAAGTTGGGACCAGCCCTAAAAAAGTGAAAAAAGCCTATGTTTCCCATTAATGGTTCGTCATGTGGACAGTTAAAATCCTTTCTTAAATTTACACCAGTTAACCAGATATATTAGATCTACTTATACACCAAATTTCAGCTTTGGTACTCAGCTCCTTCATGGTTAGATACTATGTTGAAAACTACACATATTTTAACATGATCGGAAATAACTAAATATTTTAAGAGTTGGGTAATTCTATGCCATGGGATCATAGATTTTAAAATTTTTTTATACTGACAGTTATTCATGTGAATTGAAAAACCTGAAATTTTTAGACTCCAATTCCTGGTTGTTTTCCCGTAGCGGCAGTTTGATGTAAAAGGGGGCGTGGCACAAATTAGTGCACCGTGAAATTAACTTTGATTTTCGTACGCTAATAATCAGAAAAGTTGTAGCATGTACCATTGCGGAATAGCAATGCTCTAAAAATGGGACAAAAACCTGTCTGGACCAACTTTTTGCATTTTTGGAGTGCTGTATCTGGTGAAAATAAACTTAGTTAAGTTTATAACTATATATATGAGTACTACTGGGTGTGGGTTATGATTCCTAAAAGTTTCCAGATTAAAAAATTTTTCTTTTTGAGTTACGGCTACCTGAACAATGGTCCACAAAAAAATTGTTAAACAAAGTAGCTATTTTGAGTGCAGATAACTTCAAAAAAGAAGGGATAACAGTTAATCCATATTTGTGTAATATGGTGGAATATAAGTTAGAATACCAAGTTTGACCTTGATAGCTATTACCAATCCAGAGTTATAAGCTTCCAAAGTTGGAGGAAACTGTGTTTGCGCATCTTGAAGGGCCACACCCCTTTTTTGAGGAGTCAATATCTCAAAAACTACAAAACCTATAACACTAATTTATTTTAAGTGTTGGTTTTTCACATAGTGGATCATTTTTATGGAGTTTCATCAAAATCTGAGAGGGTCATACTGGAACTTTTTTGAAATCTGGTTGATTTGACACAGAATGACCCAAAAAGAATTCCTTAAGCCTGTTTTCCACTGGACGAATTGATTTGTGTAAATCAAGAGCATCGGTTCACTTTTTCACTTCGCAAAAAGTAGGAACAGTTCAAAGTACTGATTTCCCTGAAGCGAAAAACCCCAATAGAAATGTGAATGTGCATGAACCCACGCTTTTGATTTGTGCAAATAAACTCGCCTAGTGGAAATATTTACTTACCTGTTTTCTAAATCCAAAGTAATATCCAAGGTAGACAAGAGGGAGTGAAATGCCAAACCACATGCAAAGCAGTGCAATCATTGTAGTGAAGGGTACAGCTCCTGATGAATGTTTACCCCAGATAAAGAAGTTCAGAATAAATGCTACTCCAAATGATACTCCTGGAAATACTGTACCAGTCTGGAAAAAAAACCATAAAAGTGAGCCAGTTGGATAATTTTAATATATGTGAATAAGGCCTCTATGCACATTAAATTACCCCAATCATTGGACAAAACACCTAGATCCAGCACCAGTAAAAGAGAGGGGATGAGGCAGTGGGCCACAGGGCCAAATCAATCAGGCCAAGCTCCTCTCCCTTCAGGAAAAAAAAAAAAAAAATCACAAAGGGAAAAAAAAAAATTCTTTTAAAAGAAAGCTTTGGGCATAAGTGTTAAAACGTCTCAGAAGAGCTTATTATAATGGCCAATATTGCTAAGTTTTTACGCGACAGGGGATTAGCCCTCATGAGACCCCCTCCAAAGCATCACTCCTACACTTCACTGAACACCACCAGAAATTCTCTGACCCCCTCCTGTCTGATTGGAGATGAGCTGTACATTCAATAACGGTAGTATATTCTGTTCTTTTTTATATCTCTGCATTCTCTTACCAAGAACGCTGCTCTTTTCCATGTTGTTCCTTTGATTGTTTTGTAAAGTCTTCCAGCGAAGTAACCTGCAAAAATTCTATTTTAAATAATTTAAAGATTAGAAACAATGTATTATAAATATAAATGCTTGCCATATCACCTAACACAGTTAATGGTATTAGCCTCTACAGTATGGTAATCCTCTAGCTCTGGCTATATGCACTGCTCATGTATGTGCTTAGAGACTGCATTAATATATATAAACTCATATGGCATGCACCTTATACTGTATACAGTAATGTTATAATATCACACATGAACACAATTTTCACCTAAGCAATATGTAATATAGTTTGCCTAGGCCTACATCAGCTAACATCCCTGCCTCAACACATCATACAATCATTATTAAGGATATAGGTTATTTACATAAATAGTGATATGAAATCATTGACATTACAATGCCAAAACATACAAAATTAAAATCCCTTTCTTATCAGACTTTTAAAGTAAATAGAAAAATGAGCAAATTTGATGAAAATTATGTTTAGCATATCATGATTTGATCATTAGAAGCCATCAGTACTTACCCCATAAATACAAAGAGAAACAAGCTAGCAGTCAGCAATGATCCACGGCTACTTGGTGACAGCATACCAAACATAGCAGTTACTAAATTCAAATAAAGATGAGTACATTTAGAGGTATTTTCTATAATCTAGGGTTGTGTGATGTCACATACCCCTGTCCTATAGAATATGTATCTAATATTAAGTCTTTAGCATTTTTTACAAGGGATGATTAATCTCATGTGAATATTGAGCATGACAGTGTTGGAGTGTTTAAAAACATTTCTGACTACAGTTAAGTAGTTGAAAAAGCACCTAAAGACCTCTGTGATAGTGGATAGGCATTCAACAACCTCTCTGAATGTGTTTTAAACATTCAGAAACCTCTCTGAAAGATGTTTGGGTGTTTAAAAGTCTTCTCAATTGTGATTGTGTAATTTTAGTGCTACACATTTCTGTCTGTGTGTAAGGGGTATCACATCTCCCTGGCAGTTAAATTTATCATATTAATCATATCTGCAAAATCACATTCACTTACCTATTGTGATCAAAGACATGAAGAAGACCTGCATACCAGCCCCGACCATTGATGAAAGGAGCTTTTTGTGCTTTGGAGGACGAAATACGTCGCCATGAACCAATTTCCAACCAGTCTCTTCCATGGTGTCTTCCTGAATTAAGAAAAGTGTGAATTAAATTCCAATCCAGCAGAACATTAATCAAGATGTGGGTTAAAATGCTTTACACTTTATATCAATATCACAAAAGAGAATATTTTGTATATTAGAATGAATATATGTGAGGTCTCACCACGAAATGAGATGCATCGTTGGTGAAATTATATTGAGATATTCACCAAAATAGGTCAAAGGCAACATTTTTACAAAATTTTGATTTTAATGTTTTTAAGTAACTTGATACTTATATTTTATGATTGTATACTTTTTAAGTGAATTTTTTTACTAAAACAGTGTTCTCTTTGCATATTCTGTAATTCTAGTCCTATTATTTGTACAGGTTAGTTCATCTTTGAGGCCGATTTTCTCAAAACCTGGTTCTTATAACGTAAACTTTAAATGCTAACATCTCTGGATCTAAAGACCAAATTAAAGCTTATAATTTGATCTACCAAAATGTAATATAATCTCATTTTTTGATTTTCTAACGATGAGACTCATTTTGTAATGAAACCTCACATATAATAGGAGATAAAAAACTCCCATTACTAGTATAATAGCAACTTGCAATTAAGTGCTCACCATGTCTTCATCTCTGTTATAACGTGCAATGTCTCTTCTTAGCGTCCTGATGATTATCATTGTAAGAATTCCTTGGAACACAAATAAACACCCCCAAAAATTAATTTCTTACACCTTGCAGAAAGCACAGTCATTAAAGTGTATTTAGGTTGACATAGGTAATAAGCTTTTATATATAGAAATACAAAACATATAAGCAATAATATATACAAAATTCTATATTTCGACAAATGAAGTAAGTCAAGTTCATATTTTTTCATTTTTTTTAAAGGAAAGGTCTTTACAAATACAAATGGACTAAACAAGCATATAGATAGAATTAATAACATTTTGTTTGTTATAAACTAAAAATGACAATTGGTCCTCTAAAAATCAGGCTTCTATAGCTCAAATCAATGTACAGTAGCTACAATTACTTAGCATCTTGACTAGTTTTGCAAACCATGACTCCTTTGCTGGTGACCCAGATGTATGTGATAATAAGTGGAGATAGAACAAAATTTACACATCACTAGGTTTGCAACAAACATAAAACATGTGACTGATGCTATGTTATGCATACCTGCCAAAAAGAAAACAACAACCAGTGAGTTGATGATAGAAAACCAGTGAATTTGAACATCACTCATTGCCAGGTATGTATCCCAGCGAGATGCCCACCTCACATCACTTGGCTCCCAGTTCACTTCAAAGGTGTAATAGAAATCTTGAACATTTTCTGCAAAAACAAATGTAATGTTATTTCACTCGTCTATTATTTAATGGCACATACATATTCGTGAAAAAAGTAAACATTTGAATCTGTACAGTATTAGATGCACCTAGCTTAAGGAATATGGGTTTTCTTTATGCCTAATGCAATTATTTATTTAACAATTATTTAGAATAATACAATATTAAGATACACACAACCATGTTCAAGCATCTAAAAAAACATAGGCTATTATATTTTCTGGAATTCTAATATATTTTCTACAAGTTTGTTAAAGATTATATAATTCAGTTTCATTTTACTAACAACGGGACACCGGAATATCACTAACAAGAATAGGACACCTGAACAATAAGCATATCAACAATAGGCCACCTGGATGCATACCTTCATCTCCAACTTCTTGGAACACTGGTGGTTTACTCTTATCACTGAAACAAGTCTTATCTTCTACAATAGTTAAGCCGTCAGCTCCATATTTTCGACTTTGAGCAACTGCCTCAAACCCTACAACTCTGTACTCATCTCTGTAAATATGCAAATTATTAACCAATCAATTAATTAATGATGATCTTGATTTCAGTTCAAAAAGCATTTCAAATACCAACCAAGGCAAACCTAAAAGGGCCAGTTATGAATTATCTTTTTATAATCCCTAGATTGAGAAAAATAAATAAAACTAAATCCTTATCAATATTAATAACAGCAAGTTAAATTACATATTAAAACTAATTACTGTAGGCAAAATTTGTATATGGAAATAAAAATATAAAAATATGCATGCGATGTAAATTTCTCCTAAAAATCAAACACACTTACGAATATTCATCTACTTTATGGTATTTCATGTTGAGTCGCAAATGGTTGTTGATATAAGTCTGTGAGCAGAGATAATATGAAATTATTAATAATAATACTATAAAATATGTCAGCTTTTTAGCACATCATGCCAATAAAGCCTTTGCGCTTGAATTATGTAAATCAATGGATCAAAAATCTATAGGACACATAGGCCAACTCAGCTTTCTGGAGGGAGAATTCCACAATTTTGCAGCTACTAATCAGCTAGCCTACAAGGTACCATACTCTTGGGTGGTGACAATCATAGGTAATGAAACTTGCCCAAGCACAATCAAAACTCACAGAGGTTCCATCATCACATGTTAAGATTGAGAGCCCAAAAATTGTTAACAACTACCAGATGTATTATTTATTATTACCACAAAATATTACTTGAAAAAATTACTTTCATCAGATACAATTTAACCCTAAATACTAGAAATTGCAAATTGCAAGTGAAGTGCTGCGAAGTACAACTGCATAGAAATGTTCTTCGAACAAAATTATTTATGCGAGTCAAGTGAAAATAACGAATAATAAAAATATAACAAATAATATGAGACACGACCCATTGTCTATTATTAGAACAGCGTTGGTACCGTGTACAATAGTGTTTTGCTGCAGTGACATCTGGCTGCTGGCGACTCGCTGCTGCTGGTGATGACTCGCTGCTGGCAAATCGATCTGCGCATGTGTATAAAATGGTATTTATTTCCGAAAACACTGTGTATGCCAGTCTACAACAAGCGTCGCCTAACTAAATGTAATAATTAGCACGTTGAAATAGGCTAGTAAATAAGTTTAACTGGGTTCGTAAATAATATTGGCCTCAAAATATTGTGGCTGAGACATGGGCTGATTAAACGTAGAATAGGAAACCTAAAAATATAGTAAAAACGCTGAATAGTAATACTCCAGTGTCGCGACATGCAGACGTTGGTACGAGTAGGTTAGTCTACAAACGTCGCCTAAAGTAATTGATTTTACCCGGCAGAACGAAAGAAGGAAAGTCCGCTTTTCAGTTGTCTTAGGCCTTCGTTTTTTGACAAACAATGACCTTTCAGAGGTCAAATTGTTGTCAAGGATATGAATTGGCTGCTTCGCAGCAAATATAAGAGAATTCAATATTATGACCTAAAATACAACTTTTTGATTTGCTTACCACAGGAACTTTCTTTCCATCTTTGCCCTCTTTAAGTAAAGTAAATCCTAGTTTATAGCCATGAACATAACTGAACTTAATCCCTTCATCATCCTCAGGAACCCGTGTTGCTATTGGCAAGTTATCAGACAGCCTAAAATATATTTGGGCAGAATAAATACAATATAATGAGTCAGATATAGGGATTTGTTTTAAAAATAAAAAATGTTAATATGCATGGAAAATATAATTAAAACATTTTTTCTCTGTATTTTCTAATCTTTTTATTTCTTTTTTTTTACTATTTTTATTTTTTATAAAAACAAAATAAAGATTATTTTTGGATGAACATGTACGAAGATCAATATTCATCATTTATTATTGACATAAAAAGCTTCAAGAAGCTAGGAGCAAGATTAAATTTCAGCATATGAATAGAATTGTTCTCCCTCTTTTTCTTATCAGTAGGTTACAAATATATTAAAATTTAATTAATGAATGTAACATTTTGAGTTTGAAATGAGTTTGTAATGACCATGCAATAAGCCTCGCGTTACATACACTTTTTAAAATTCAATTGTCATTGTGATAAATTGTAGGGAGTACATATTAATTACAAAAACTGGAATGAAAATAAAACAAATCCATAATTATTACAATCTAAATACAGAATACGAACAATAACAAAATTGTTGTTCAGAATAGTTAGGATTAATATTATTAATATGACAGATTGTGATTAAAGTATATTTGCTTGTGTGAAATATGAAATAGTACAGTACTTACAAGTGGACATTATAATCTTCCTTAATACGTTGTGAAAGTAGCTTGGATGCCTTGGCGTCTAAGGGTGGCTTGCACAAGACTGAACACTCTTTGTTTTCTGCCATTTCCACCTGTCAACATCAATATTAATTTGGAAAACATTATTTTTATTTCAGCAATTTGTTCCTATTGAAAATCTTTGTATAAATACCTGTTTTCAAACAAGCCTCAAAACTAATTTAATTTGCATAGTTTTCCATCAGCAGTATGTTATTTATATTTTCTTTTAAATGCTTACCTTATAAGGTGTGTTAACAATTCTATCACCTCTCAAAACTTCTCCAAGATTCTCTGTTTTGTAGTGAACATCAAGGTTATTGTCGGGCTTACAGAATGGCAATGAAAAGTACTCATATGGAAGCTGGGTTTTGCTACTCGTTAATTTTACTCCCTAAAAATAACAGAAATAGAAAGCTTTTGATAAAATTCTTCTTAGTTTTCATATTAAAAACAACAAAACAAAACAAATGATATTCATTTTAATATAATGTGAAAAACTATAATTGTGTTAATAAAAGTTGGAGCCGTATTTGTCAGTAACACTAAATACAATTAAAATAAATACAGTAGCACTTTCTTTAACTAACAAAACGTATTGAGACACAAGCTTTCACTAGCTTGAGCAAGCTCATTATAAGTATTGCCTTATCAATTTCCTCCTATCTACTCTGCTATTATGTTATATTTTATATACAGTATTATTTTGAGTTTTGACATTGAAGCAAATAATAAAGATTCTTACTCTTATTTCAACACTATCTCCTTTTTTGAATTCTACTGGTGCAACTCCGGGGACATAAAAGGCATGGCAACAAAGAAAACTTGCCAGCAACACAATTACAAATAATGATCTGGACATCTGAAAAATAATGTTGATTCTGTATGTGAATAACTTATATACATGGACGATTGTTGCAAGTGCTGCCCGTCGTCGACTGTATTGGACGGCTGGAGTAACAACTAGCACATCATTGTGACAAAGGCTCGAGTTTCAAGCCAAAACCGTCAACATAAAAGCAAGTATTTTTTACTATTATTTTTGTCTAAATGAAAGAAATTTACATCAATGATTGATTCTGTTTATGTCATTCTCTTTACCAAATCTACTGTACCCCTTATCTCCCTGCTGTAAGCCATACAGTATCTCACTGAGAGAATTGTATGTGTGCAAAAAAAAAAAAAAAATACTGTACTGTACTGTAGCATCATTGAAAAGTATAGAATTTACCGTTGCCTTTGGTGTGTCATGGTGGTAACAAAAATGGGTAGCTAGATCTTATTTTATTTTATTCCTTCCAGCAAACAGTACAACACATAAGAAAACAAAAACAAGGACAAAGAAAGAAAGAGCTGAGATGTGGCAAAAGTTGTACAAAAACTACTATCACTCCCTAAGCATTAAACATCAATTATAAAAATAGCTCTATGAAAATATAAGATAATCATATAAAAATTTACATATACAAAATTATCAATATCAGACAAATTTGCAATTAATCAACATTATATTACATTTTAAAAAAGTAAATTATTAAAAAATTATTATTATCTCAATTAACAATTACACTTCAAAAGCCTAAAAAAATTTTTTATTTATACTATTGTCAAAACATAAATGATAATTAACATACCAGTAATAAATAAAACAAAAACTCCCAATCAACTATCTCTATCAGCTTCATAAAACAAGTCATCCATTCTATACACTCAAATCACTAAATTGTTTTATAGTAACACAAACATTCCCAGTAACCCTGGCACTCGAAATTCAGGAGACTACTGTAGATGGGCACTAGTGAAGTGCACACAAGCCGTTAAAATGTTGAAAATATAAGTTTTTTCATGGATGCACTGTCTGATCTTTTGAAGTGTCAGTAATACTAGGAAGCTTTCAGCTAGAGCTGGCTGACTAAATTAATAGTGGATGCTTGTATCAACAGATGGCATTTGTTTGCATTTTCTATTGTTATTATACTGCACTGTATAGGCCTACTGAGAGTGCAAAATAATGAGACTGACTGTACATATTTATCATAATGATATACTGACTGTCATGAACTAAAAAACTGGCAAATTCAATTCCATATTTTAATTGCCTAGTTTGAATATTTAAGTTAAGATTTTAACTTGCAAATTAAAAATTTGAATGAGAAAAAAAGGTTTTTTCGTAATTAATGGAAAGTTTAATGTAATCTTTGCATAGACCCTTAAATCGGTTGGTGGTAATCAATTTAACAATTTTTTGTAGTACAGTAAAAAATGTCTGTAAATCAGCAAAAACCTTTTTTTCTACACCATTTCCTTTTTTCAGATATTCAAAAACTGAAATATTGAAGTTTTCCCCACTTTTGGCAGACAGTGCACTGCATTTTTAATAAATTAGGCTACTTTTGGTATTGGCAAAATATTTCCTTTTATTTTATGGAACCACAAACTAGTGCCTACAGTTATGTGTTTTTACTATTGCCCAACTTCTATCTTTTCAATCACATTTTTTAATGAAAAATCTCACATCATACTGATCTAATGATAATGATCATAATGATCACACCGACGGACAACACCTTAATTTTTAGAGAACATAATAATATCCCCTCCTCCAGACTGTATTGTAATGCTTGCACAGGGAATATATCTTCCGTACAAAAATTCGGCATAGAAATCTGTCCACTCATTTCGAAAATAAGGGCCAATTTCTGCGCAGGTTTTGCCGAAAATTAGGATTTGACCTTCATGCAACTGTCAATTGTGTTACGGGCAATTCCATCAAAATGGACAAAACACCTAAATTTTCATATTCATTCTACAGTTTTGGTGTCTAATTACAGCTTGAAACATTTACTTTTAAGATGTAAACTCAGATTTTCAAATTTCAAATCAGAAGTATTGTTAAATATTAATTAAAATATGTCAATAAATAATTTTTTTATTTTGATAAAATTTCACATACAAACTTTACCAAAATAGACTAAGATAAAACTTAAAATTATATTAAAATCTAGTTTAATATGGTCAAATGGCTTACTAAGAACACATATTTTTATTCAGTTTTACTTTTGCCTCATGTTTTATTAATCAAAATGCGAAAATATTAAAACCAATAAATATGTCATTTAGTTACCGGAAAACAACATACAGTTAACTTTTTACAAAAAATATAAATGATTAAACAATACAACTTTATATACAAAGCTAGTTTTAGTAGGGCTATTTAGTAGCATTAATTTCATTTCCTAATTCATTTTTGTTAATAAGTTATTAGCATATTAAATATGTCATTTAATTACCGAGCCGGTAACTAAATGGCGGTAACACAATGACATGTCAAAATTTGTATTGAAACAGTTCAGCTTATTTGCAATAAAGTATGTTATTGAATGAATTTTCAAGTTTATGTACTCACAAGGATGTTATTTGAGTCTTATACAATAAAGTATTTTAACAATTTCCACTGAATAGCTTAATTATTATGCAAATGATCAGTATCTTATTTGGCATATTCTCAGACTAAGGGCCTGTTACTATTTAGGTCTGGTTTTGGTGTTGTTATTTGAAATAAATAGACTTTGCAATTTTGTGACAAAATTTTAATTAATCACTCATCATTTGTGATTGGATACTTTCCTGCCAAAGGTCTATAGCCTTGTTCGCACTGGCTAACCAGCATCTCGGCTACTTTTATTGCTGAACGAAGTGTGCCCAGATGCATGAAAATTGACCAGGCTACTTTTACCGATCTAAAAAATTCTGTATGGATAGTATGACTTAGCATAGTGTCTCTGAGCACATGCTAATACCACACACATTGCAAAGCTTTTGAATTTCCCTGTTAGTCTTGGTCAAATTGAATCCGATGCGAATATGGTTAAATACGTATTATGTTGAGGATGTGTTAAAACCGGGGTTAAAACATAGGTTTTCGAGGAACATAAATTTCTAATATTTATTTAGTAAGGACACTAAAAATTGTTATAATTTCATTAGGGATACCTCTTCAACATATCAAGACATTTTTGTTGCGATATTGCCGAAGAGAGGCGGCGTGCTGTTAAAAATACTTTTTGGCTCATTTGGATGGTTGTATTTTAGCCAAATAAGTTTGGTTAAGTTTTATAAAGTCTGTAATGATGTGAAAAAATGGTGGGCTACGATTCCTCAAAATATTAGATTTAAAAAGGTTTAAAGCCCCATTCCCGGCAAAATTTCACTAAAAACTGACTTTTCTTAGAAAATATGCATTTGCATTACTCCAATTATTATAAATCATGGAAAAATATTGGCATGAATTTTAGTTTTACGTAAAAGAATGTAAAAAAATGAGAAATACAGACTATTTCTCATAAAATATTACCATTTTCTCGACGAATTCATCGTTACTAGGCAAATTCAGAGGTTGTAGATCTATCGCATCCACTGGAATACTCTCGCTTTTATGTAATACTTTATACAGTCAATAAAGTGCGCCCTCTCAAAAGAGATTAGTTTTTGTACTTCGCATCTCGCACAATACGGTCGTTCGGTTAGGCTGAGATATGTTTGTTTAAGTGTCAAAATCTCAGTCAGAATAAGTTTTTTAACAAATTTGAAATAATTCCTATGAAATATTATATTTCACAAGTGTCAATACTAGCAACGGAAAATATCATGTCAGCCGTTTTTATGTGTGATAACAGAACCTAAATCGAGGTAAGGCTAGGCCTAGCCTAGGAGCGTTGGATAGGCTAATGTTTTCGGCACCTACGATATTTCTTCTCACTACCTATCACAAAATTAAACATGAAAAATTCATCCGCATTTATTTTTTGTATGGAACACAAAATCTCAAATTTCAGTCTTATTTTACTTTTTTTCAATTCTTAGGAATGTCTAAATTCAGTTAAACTAGCAATTCCGTATTATATTTATAAATCTTTATAACATTATACAAAAATTAGATTTTTCTTAAAAACTGAAATTTTGCCGGGAATGGGGCTTTAACTCTGTTATAGCCCCTTGAACAA
Source organism: Anneissia japonica (assembly GCF_011630105.1). Lineage (NCBI taxonomy): Eukaryota > Metazoa > Echinodermata > Crinoidea > Comatulida > Comatulidae > Anneissia > Anneissia japonica. Next base: position 218,626 of record NW_022710671.1, read on the forward strand.
TGGTCAGGACAACTTTTCGTCCAATTTTCAGACATTTGCTTTTTCTAATCATTACATGCTACAACTTTTCTGATTATAGATTTGGAATCAGTATTGAAAGTATGGCCTACCACGGCCCTGTACAGTACACAAACATTCAGGGTTATGGGGGTTGTACTTCTGAAGATATTAGCATATAAAAATCAATTTTCATTTCTGTTGCGCATTATTTCGAGGCACGCCCGCCCCTAAATTTAAACTGCCGCTGCAGAAAAACGAACAAGAATTGGATTCTCAAATTTTTAAGTTTTCCATTTCTTATGAATATGAATATGTCAGAGTAGAAAAAGTGGAGAGAAAAAAAAAATGATGTCCCATGGTGTAATGCATTTGTTAAAATTGGCGTGAAATATTAACCCTATCATTTTTCAATCAATTTTAATAAATTAATTTTTATTAAACATTCATATTTAGTTTGATATCTATTGTTTTGATATTAATTAACCAATTACCTTAAAAATATGTCTTTAAATCATAATAAAACATCTAATCAAGTATATTGCAGTTGCCTAAATTTTTTGTAATTTAGTTACTGTCATTTAGTTGTTAATAAATATCACCATATATTTATGATAAATAATTTTTTTTCAAAATAAAAGGTATTACATTCATTGCTATACCCTAAGGATTGCTCTTGATACTGTATAAATAAAATTAGGCCTCTAAATTCACAGATTTTTAATTAAATGTACAATAGGTATAAAACCCGTCAGATTCACGTCATTTAGTTACCACTCATTAATATAATTTTTTTAATGACGGAAAGTGATTTTCAAAACAAAATTCATTCTGTATATAGAGGAAGCTATTTGTTATGAAAAAAAGAATTTTTTTTAGTATATTGGCAAAATTATCTTGTGGTACATGTGTTTGAAAGTACAAATCTGTGTCAGAATGTCATTTAGTTACCATGGAATTGCCCTTACGCACTATAGGAAAACCGGAAAAAGTGTGTCATACTGTAGTTGGGTCAAAAAACATTTTTGGTCAGTCACACTGTGAAAAATAGGTGCGTCTATGTCCGTCACATTGCACAGTGGCGAGGTAAACAACTAACGCCCTCAAGTGACCGATGTACAAAATGACGTCATTTTTTAAAACTAATTAGATGTGATCAAACTGACAACAATACAAATAACCACATCCAGGAAATCTTTATTTTACTTAAATATATATTAGAGATATTTGGTTGTGAAACCAGAGCCTTGCAGGCGTCAAAGTTCCTATGCATGATACATGACTTAAAAAGTATATATATAAGTATGTATATATATTATATATATGTATATATATATATATGTATATGTATATATATGTATATATGTATATATATACATATATATATACATACATATATATATATACATATATACATATATATACATACATATATATACATATATATACATATATACATATACACATATACATACATATATATATGTATATATATGTATATTTTTTATATTTTTTATATATATGTATATGTATGTAGGCCTATATATATATACGTATGTATATGTATATATATATACGTATATATACATGTATATACATATATATACATGTATATACATTATGTGTGTGTATATATATATATGCATATATATATAGGCCTATATATATACGTATATATATATATATGTATATATATGTATATACAT
>NW_022710671.1:220604-229425 GCF_011630105.1 Anneissia japonica
TGTTGGGTCCAATTTGTGTGGAGGTTGAAAAATACAGGGGGAGTCTTTACGGCCCAAAATAGTGATTTTAGACCACACTAGTAATGTAATTCGACAGGCAAATTACAGTAATATTTTTAGCAAAATTCTTTGAAAAAAATTTCGTAGGCATAGGGCCTAGGCCTAGCTAGGCATACAGTAATTTCATTTTACAGTTGTTTGGAAAGATATCACGAGTGGGGTTGGTGGTAATGGCCTACTAGGACTACAATTTATTTGAAGCTATCTTGGGTCCGATCGTCCACACCAGTTGGGCCCAATCGTCTGCCGCCCGAAGTTTTCATTAGATGATCAAGAACGTACTATCTAGGCCTTAGGCTAGGCTTAGTTTGCTCACTCTGCTACGTATACTACTACCGCATAACAAAGAGAAAGCGACCCACGCGGTGCATTCTTAAATTTTACACATATTACTAAAATGTATTAGACGATAACACGATATCACTGACTGAACGATCTACCACCCTCGTATCGCAGTAACTACTGTACTGAACTAGGCCTAATGTTTTTGTGAACGAGAGTGCTAACAAGATGGCGGAGCAATGCAGAGTTATGTACCCGACAGTCGGCTGCCTTTGTATCTTCACTTGTCTTCAATTTGTATTCAAAGGGTACATTGCTGCATAGCCAACTGTCGGGGATATAGTACCTTCATATGACTACTCATACAACAGAAAAAACGTCGCATGGAGTTTAAGTAAGATCTAAATGAAAAAAACGATGTATTTCAGCAAATATTAAAACATTTTTGTTTTATTTTAAGCCTTCTTCAAAATACCTATGCCACAGTAGTTTTTTTGCTGTAAAATCAAAATAGTTTCATCCATGCCGACTTGCTGATCGGTTAGCGTGAGCCCTGACTGAAATCTGCAGAAACTTCACATCGATCTTCGCATCGCGAGGTAAAACAAAATGTCAGAAAACTTTTCTTTGACGCATGCGCATTTGCATAAATGTCTACACACATACGCACACACATACTACACACAATAAAAAACAAAGAAAAACAGTGAGAGTGATTACAATAGTTCCTATTGCATTACATGCATAGGAACTAAAAATAGCTGATTACTAGAATAATATCAAGAGATACTTTTTTTAGGAATCAATATGCAAATCAAGAGCACATGGTACCCAGTAGGCCAACATTCGTTTGTGCATGGACGGTTCAGATCTAGGAAACGAAATGCAGCAACTGTGGAAGCGATTTGGTGCAGCAAGAACAGTTTGATTTCAAAACCTTGATGTCGGGGTTTCAATCCCTCACTGTGCATTTCGCTTTAGTGCAAGACTCTTTATCTGCATTGCTTCTCTTCACCTAGGAGTATAAATGGGTACCTGGTGGGGTTACCTGCTCCTGCACTGAATACAGCAGCAACAGTTAGCATGTGGACTCAATGACCAGGGAAAAAGAACTGCGCTTTATAACCGCAAGGAAGAGCCGAATTATAAATGCCCACCAGTTACTGTATGATGGCTTGAGGATGTCAAAATTTCTATTTCATTTTTACAAACTACAGCTCGCCTGAAGAGAATAATTAAAAGTGCTTATTTTTTATGCTGTAGATACATATCCTACAATAAAAAAAATCATGAGGCCTAGAATAGACCGCAACTAGGCCTACGTATGTACGGGCCCAGACAGATAGAGACAATCGTAGAACGCGTGTCCAAAATAAAAAACATGCTTATAAGGCGCAATACTGTTCCAGACGATACGATCAGGGTACACGTCATAATGTATAGTCAAGGTCAGTCACTTTCAAGAGATGGTCCGTCACAAAATAATTTCTTTGTGCATCAATTTCACACAAAGGTCAGTCACATTTTTTGCATGCATATATTTTTTGTCATGGCATGCATACAACATGTATGACGCACATTCGATAAGTGACACACCCTTCTCGGGGTCATATAACTGACAGCTGCATTAGATCCTAATAATGGAATATATATATTATGCAGTATTACGATTCTGCGCATCTATTTTCCTAGCAATTTTCCACTCAAATTTGAGCTGGTTTCTGAGGTATCATCCGATTTACAGTATGGCCGATCCAGGCCCTGTCTGGATGGGCCTTACCATTGATTGATGTGAGGATTAAATTAGGCCTAAATTATATTTGAAATATATAATTCATAATTTATTCATAATTCACCTTCACACTGACAAACTGTAAGTAGGCCTAGACCTTACAATAGGACTAGGAGGGCCCCACTTTTCCATCTGGTTTCTGGGCCTAGCCTAGGCTAGGACTACTGTACTAGGCCTAGGCTAGCCAGGAGCACATTCGTGTGAGGGCGCTGGTCAAAATCCTGAATAGGAAAGTGTGACTATATTGAAAAAAAAATCAGGCTCGCCTGGATCTGATTGGGTATTACAATAAAACAAACACTCGGACGATATTCTCCGATAATTTCACCTTCAAAAAACTTAGCGGTAATATGTTTAGAATGTTTCAAATTTTAATTAAACACAAAAAAATAACTCATTCTCATATAAACATTATGAAAATATCAAAGATTAATATATTAACTCTATTGTAATGTTATTTTTTATTTAATTTAATACAGTAAGACTCAGTGCCCCGAGTGTTTAAGTACCCTAGGCTAGGTAGAGTTTGAGCCACTCTAGGCCGCGATACGAGTGATGTGTCATCACGTAGCCTACCAGAACAAATGCAGAGAGAGGAGACATCGCGTCTAGGGTTAGCTAGGCTGTATGCACGGTGCATGTACAGTATATGATCACACATTCAACAAGAAAGTCCAACATGCATAAATCTGGAAAAATTTACATTTTATTAAAGGAAGTACATATATTCAAGTGTAATGCTCAGGAAACCGGTATATTTACATGAAATAAATAATGCATGCGCAGTCATACTTCAATATTTGCACTATCGGTCACTTAAATTTATCGATTCTGGTTAAATGTACAATAATGTGAGTTCAACAATAGAGTATAGAATTAACTTTCAGCATTCAAAATTCGTGTCGGCACAAGCCGCGGTGCCGAAGCTTACCACGGCATTGATTTAATTATAATTTTTGTTTATTAAACGTAATTTTATTTCCTACAATAGTATGTAGTTTAATCAAAAAATAAATTATTAAATTTCTGTGTTAACTTTTCAAATAAAAGTGATAATTATTAGCTGGAAACATTTGTGTTCTTTATATTTTACCACATCATTTGTTAGATGAAAACACTTGGCAACGTACTAGGCCTACGCCAAAACATGAAAGTTTCCCTGTTAAAACTAGCACACAATTACCACGAAATCAAAAGGATATTCTTCTAGGCCTCCCGAAAATCGCGGGTTTCTCCCGATTATTTAGGCCTTCTCCCGCCCTCCCGAATTTTATTAATTTTCTCCAGAATTTTTAAAATATCCTGAAAATTCCACAAAAAATGTAATTTCCACGATGTCAGAGACCAATGAAACAAAATTTAATATCTTAAGCCAATATATTATGGCACTCGCTCAGCCATATACTGGTAAATGCCATAAGCTAGACCAGGGAGTTGTTATTTAACCCTTTCTAGTCTGCCTCATTACCATTGCCTGAGGCAGTACCAAAGCTGGGAAATTACATCATCTACACTAAATGTTGGGTTTTTACTGGGCACAGGCATTTTATTTGGTCTAAATACAGGAGGCCCTCTACAGAAATACTCCTGTATCACTCAAAAAATTCAATAGAGGGCAGCCTAGCTATAAAATAATTATCATAAGAGCTAGACAGGATGTACGTACGACGCCACTCGCTATAAAGTATGGTCGAAGAGGGCGTCGTCGCGACGCCATACGATAGGAAAGGGTTAAGTTGTTTATCTAAATAACAGCTCCATATGGCAAGGCTAGGCCTACTGTAGATCTGTGCCACTGTGGTAAACTCGCCTTGTTTATCCCCATGTTACGATCTTTTGCATCCAGCGCCGACCTCAATCAATGAGATGGCTGTCAGTTGAGTAAATAAATTTCAAAAAATGAACAAAATCAGAAATCATATGGAAGGATGGATGGGGCCCCAATTTTTTGCCACAAGGATTTTGAACTTGGAGAATCGGTGCATAAAAAATACTTTTTCTTTGAAGTAAGCTTAAGTTGTTTAATGACAATACTAAAAAATCATAGTTTTTAGGTTTTGAAGTTTATTTTAACATCGATCCTGAAATACATGTAGGCCTAGGCTAGGCACTATCTGCACTGCAGGGGTGTGTGTGTTGGGTTGGTGCCTGTGTGTGTGGTGGTCATGACTCTGCGGCCTTGGGCCTAGTTACGCACCTATAGATGGAGCCTAGCGAGGCAGGATTTAACATTTTTTTCAGGGCATTATGTACCAGTTATTATAGACTAGACATTATAAATGCTGAATTAAAACATGTAGTATGATTTACTAAATTAAATATATATGTTTTTAATTTCTCAGCAAGTTGCAGTTACTTTGCTAGAATTGTACATTCTTTGAAGAGATGTAGTAAATCAGCCGTAGCTTCTCATATGCCAAGCATGAACCAAGCCTTGTTGACTGCTGCCAAGAGCGCTCCGCTAGCACAATGCTAAATAAATAATATTAATATTTATAAATTTATATTTTAGGCCAACTGCAATGTGTAAACATATGCAAAATTGTTAAATAAAAGTATACAAATGGATAAGAATTATAAGAATTTATTTAACCAATTTGGGGATTCCCCATGTGCATTGATTTGCCATCGATTCGATCATGTGTTATTGAATACAGTACAAACATTTGTTTGGTCAAGCTAATATAACTTAACATTACTATGAACACTTACAAGCACATTCGTAAATTTACTCAAAACTTTCCAACAAAAGGGCCTCGGCAAATAAGTACCGTGGTGAGCTTGGGCACCGCGGCTTGGGCCAATGCAAATTTTGAGTGCTGAAAGTTAAACTGACACATACATTTTTTAACCAGAATCGATAGATTTACACGACTGATAATACAAGTTTATTAAAGTATGACTGCGCATGCGTTATTTATTTCACGTAAATATATCGTTTACTGATTTATATATAAAATCACTTTATTTCGAAACAAAACAAAGGAAAACATACAAAGCCTAGATCGTGACCTTATAAAGGAACACGCAAGGTAAACAGACAAAAAACAGTTACAAAAGCAGGTGACAAGTAAACAGGAGACTTATAAAATACAAAAGTACTCTGATCAAAAATTTGATGAAGTTCATTGCCTTTCGATTAAAAATTTCATTCAAATTTTAATAGTAAAAAAGAAAAACAAATACAATTGAATTGCACGGGACTAATTAATTTGGAAATATGGAGGATTTACCCAAGAAGGTTGTTCTTTTGCGTAATAGATGCTGAAGGAAGAAACAAGAGCAATTTTTGAGACATTATCCCTTAAAGTCTTAAATGAGATTGGTTTATTGCAAATTGTTTAAGTCTATTTAAATTATCTGGGGAGACATACCCTCTGGATCCCACCTCCAGAGCAATCAGTTCAACCTCGTAGCCAGAGGACGAGATGTCAGCCATGAGGGGAGAATATTCATTGACTTTACGGGAGTGAGCTTGATTAATACCCGTTTCAAATGAAACTGTACTGTAAGTTCGATGATTATGAGTTTTTTGATATCTTTCCAAAAAATACAGATATCCGGGATCAAGTTTGTCACGGTACATCCGGATGGAATAGTATTCGGGTGGGGAACATCTCGGTCTCTGGCCACAAGGTCGGAGAGGATCATTGGAGGGAAGGATATGCTATCGAATCACTTTCGAATGACCTGAGAGGTGGTTCAGAATGTTGTGTCTCCATGTGAAGTGACCCTGGTCCAGGGAATTTTTGCAATAATTTAAGGCATGATGTAGTGTCTCTCAATTCCCACATAATTTACATTTTTCAGAAATATATTCACCCCATCGGTGAAGGTTGACACGTGTGTTTAGGGTGTCGCCATGAGCGTTTACCAAGAATTTTAATATCCCGGATGGAAGATTGTAAATTAGGGATTTCCATTTGGTTGGATGATTCTTGGATGGACAGAAGCTTGTAGAACCTTCCCTGGACCAGGAGTCCCCCCACATGGGTGTTCCACACATTTTGAACCTCATCTCTCAAGTCCTGTTTAACCAACTTTTTCATTTCTTTGAAATTCTGCTCAGAAGAAATGATACTAGTTAATATTTTCAGAATGACATGTAATTGACTTTCTACAGGTCCATCTTGCTTCCCTTGCAATCCTTGTATCAAGGCAATTGTTTATGTTGGGATCTCCTCTGACCCGAGTAGACAAGTGCGCAATAACATGGCATTCTTTATACATTGATGAAATGGAGGGTATATTAAGTCCATTTGGCATCTTGACAAAAACAAGAGTGGCACATGGAGGGAGGCCAAACCATTTTTTTACAAACCTATTAACCATAGAGTCAAGTTGTCCTAAATAAGAGTAACCTACGTCGTTTACAGTCAAGTGAAACTTAAGGCTAGGTAGTAAGTATTGTGCAAACATCCTGATCTTGTATTCATTCCGAAGAAGGGAACTATCAATTTTGCACATTCGTTCCTTAATTAAATCATGAAGGTAGGTGAAAACATCTGATTCGGAGTGATTGAATGTTACAATTGATCCTAAGAATTTATGTGGATCACCTTCTATGGACAGGATTTGTTCGTCCCCTAAATTGAAATTAATATTGTTTGTTTTTCAGCTTCCTGGCATTTATCAGTAATTTAGATTCCCGGCGCGTAAACTTATTTTGGTTGTTATAAATTTCTTCGATAAATTTACAGTCACATAAATATATTCACTTCCTTTATTAAATTTAGCACATCTCTAAATATTCAACCAATTTATATATTATTGTCATCTAAAAACAGTAGATTACTAACATCAACAGTAGATTACTCACATCAATGTGTTCTTTCCATTGAATTAATGTGAAACTATACTTGAAGTCAATTGAATGAAGGATATAATTCTTGAGTGCAACTAACTAGTACTACTCTAGTCCTAGGTAGGCAGGCCTACCTGGTCCTACTGTAGGCCTAGGAACTGAGGCTAGGCCTAGCTAGGTAGTCTATATATGAACCTATTATTATAGTACAGTAGGCCAGCAGGAGGAGTGGCATAGGCCTAGCCTAGGCTTGACTAGCCTAGTTCAGCTAGCCCAGGGCCTAAGCCTAGCCGCATATCTAGGCCCTCCTCCTAGGCCCCTATTTAGCCTAGCCTAGTACTGTAGCAAGGGCCTAGGCACTCTCAAAGCTAGGCCTATTTTAATTCATTAATTAGGCCTAGGCCTAGCTAGGCCTAGCTAGGCCCTACCCTAGCTAGGCCTAGGCCCTAGGTAGGGGATATATGAAATCATCAGAATCGAATTACAGTTGCAAGATCATACTTCTCTTAAATACTTATTTTATATATCAGTAATATTAACTGGAATATCTCAAAATGTAATCAATAGATGTAATAATAATAAACGTAAATAACATTACAAAATTTACCTTTCGTTTCGGTAAGTCGGTGTTATTACCAACCTATCAAATTACCGATGACATGGATGAGACTTCTTCAGGACTTTAGTCAAGCTTTAGTTGAGCAGCAGTAGTCATCTTCCAACGTGGAATCCTGTGTCTGACGTCACGTTCGGCAAACCCACTACGACATTAGGGTTTCTCTTGTAACTTCCAGGTCGAAATACCAAGTCGGACTGTATACTATTCGTATTTTAGGAAGAATTTAAAGCATACAAAAAATAAATTAATCTAAGTGCACCTGAAGCTAGTAAATCATTTTTATATCAAACTGTTGTTGATAAAAACATATAGAATGTATCAACTTTAAAAACTACTGTATAAATATATAATTTTTAAAGTGTTTATATTCATATTTTAATAAATGTAATGTTCACGGACTAGCCTAACTAGGCCTATCCTCATAATATCCTACTACACACAAATCGCCCATGCGCGCATCTTTCCTTTCTTTCACCGATTGCTGAAGTGTGAGACGTCTCTGGCTCACCGCTGTTCAAAAAATTGTTCAAGTCGGCCAGCAAATATAACCATGGTTAGTCATACTGTAGGGCATTTTTGACAATTTGTTTTACTATCATGAATTTTTAATTATTCCCTTTGCTAATGCGAATATGAGACTTGTTGTAACCACCCCGCAAACAAGCATGATCCATCTCTCCATCCATTTATGATTTAGTCTATAGATTCCTACACACCTCCATCATGAGGGTTAAGCCGCCGGTCATTTCTATGGAACGCCAAGCGCGTCTCTCAGTAATAATAATAATAATAATAATAATGACTTTATTTGAAAACGGAAAACTTGATCACAAATTAAATGTGTGTTTCACAAGGCCGTTTCTGAAGTACAGTCAATGTAGTGCGTTAATTGCGGCGTATTTCAATTAACTTATTCAATCTTGCAGGGAGTTGTTATATTTGTACTGTTGTTTGGGATGTATTTCAGTTTATTTGCTCAATTAGGCCACGTAAAATAAAACAATTGGTTAGCATCCCCGCCCGACCGTCAGAAAAGCCCCCGACCTGAATTTTTTTTTATTTTTTATTTTTACAAAACACTCAAAAACTCCATCTCCGGAAGGCAATTTATATAGACCTAGGCTTGTTTGCCATCCGTCCGAACGCCAGCCGACTGGGCTTACCCCTGCAGTTCCATTCCATCATCGTCCCGTCTAGGCCTAGTCCTTGCTTCTATCTAGAAAAGGCCTAGTTTTATAGTAGTAGTATAAAAAGAGTGTATTTG
>NW_022710671.1:229506-233945 GCF_011630105.1 Anneissia japonica
TATTGGCGTTTTATTAGTATTTTTCTCATATTATTATTATTATTATTATTACTGTATTATTATTGTTGTTGTTGTCACCTTTATTATCGATATTATTACCCTATTATTACTAAGTAGGCCTAGTATGAGGGTCATTCCATGTCAAATCAACCAGAGGTCCCCAGGTGACCCCCTCAGATTTTAATGAAATTTGTTCAGAATGATGATATGTTGCTCATATGAACACATGCAAAATTTGAAAGTCATACTCCATGTCGTTTTTGAGATATGGCCGTTTGAAATTTGCTGGACTTAGTCATTTTACGCACTCGCGAATCGCGAAAAGTGACATTTTGAATAATTTCGGATTTCAGAATGCCATATTTCGGCCTACGGACAAGACAAAGAGCTCAAAGTTGGTATTCTGACTTACTTTTTGCCAAATTTTATGAATCTGCACTCAGATTTAAAGTATCATCTTTAGATTTCAAGTTATGATTGCCTAAAGTAGGGTCCAGAATGAGCGATTAAGTTTTTTTTCAATTTTGGGGTGACCCTGAATGAACACTAGGGGTAACATGGGCTCCATTCTACTTGAATATAATCTATGGTCACAGGACTACATCCAGAAGTAATAACAATCCCATTAAAGCTTTAAATCAGAAAATACAGAGTCCCAAAATGGGCCCCAGTCAGAAAAATCCTTTAAATGGCTCGACGTTCGTGACCCCGGATGACCCCGCGATCAGTTGAAATAATTTTTGAAATTCTAACCTGTCGAAGATAGGTATCATAGTAATATGTACACAAAATTTCAGCTTTGCTACTCAACTCCTTCAAGGTAATGTGACAGGGTTTAAATGTGGCATTTCTGCAGTCATAATATGGCAATATAAAGTGATGAATGCAATAATTAAACAATTTGACATTAATATTTTATACAAGTTTGCATACACCAATGGTAACTATTTTTTATTTTAAACATGGGTCTTGAAAGTAAATTGTTATAAACCATACATCATGCCACACATACCAAGATAAACATTGTTTATTAATTGTTACACTGGACATTGTCAATTCAATTGATGTCACGGTTATCTCATGTCCAGATATGTTTTTCAAATAGGTTTATTTGCATGTCTCATCCAGTCCATATCACTGCAAAGTAATAAAGAGTCATTTCAGTTTCAGCTATCAGAGTTAGCTAGAGGAACATCTTGTCTAAAGATGCAGCACACTTTTATACACACATTTGTATTAGGCATAGTGTTGGAATATATACTTCAGATATCAACATTTAGATCATCACGATGGAGGGAACATCATCCGAGTTATCCAAATGCAGCATTGGTTTAAATTTGAATGATTTCTGTCATAAGAAAAATTTTGTGAGAGGCGATGCTGGCTTCTTTGCAGTTAATCAGATATCAGATGAGGACAAAAAACTGCTCGAGTGGAGAAGTGGATTAACATTGGCTGATGATTATAGCATATGTTTCCATCATCATAAAGTGTATCTCGATCGCTATGAAAGTCTGCAGACTGCAGGTATGCATTCTGTATGTGTGTGTATGCAGCACCAAAATGTGAAACTACTTCTGACAGTCTCTCCTGATAAGTGTGATTACAAGGATTATCTCAGTAAACTGGTGTGTAACACTGAAAACCGCAACTGCATGTTGCAATGTTTTGAAAATTGTCCAGGTAAGAATGCATTGAGCATTTACTTAACAGATTTGTTTTCTGCCAATGAAGTGGATATGGATGACAATGTAACTTACAAGCAATGGATGCATACTGATAGAACTGCATTGGTTACCCTCACAACTTCAGTGCATGATTATATTGAAACAGTTTGTAATGCTGTTGATTGTTTACGTAGCCATCACTTCATCACCAAATCACAGTCTTCATACCTGCAATCATTAAAGCAATCCTTACAACCAGACACAGCTATCATCTTATTAGATTTTGCTGAAAACTACAGTTTCCTCATTCAAGATGCTATACAGGGCTATTACTGGGATAATAGTCAAGCCACAGTGTATCCATTTGCAGTATATCATAATGTGGAAGGAGAACTGAAGTGCATAAGCGTTGTTATGATGAAAGCATGATACTACAGCCGTCCATGCTTTCATCTCTCACTTGATTCCTTACATCAAGGATCAGATTCCAGGCTTGCGGAAATGCATATATTACAGTGATGGGGCTGCAAGCAAATATAAAAATCACAAAAATATGTCAAATCTCTGTCACCATTCATCTGATCATGGACTTAATGCTGAATGGTATTTCTTCGCAACCAGTCATGGAAAGAGCCCGTGTGATGGCTTAGGGGGGTCCACAAAAAGGCTGGTTGCCAGAGCAAGCCTCCAAGCTACTGTTGAGAACCAAATTCTCAGTCCACTGTAGATGTTTGAGTGGGCTGATGGGAACATCACCGGAATTAAATTTCTATATGTTAGTAGTGATGACATTCAAGCCAATGCAGAGAAGTATAACCTTAGTGACAGGTTTGCATCCTCCAAAACAATTGCAGGAACCAGGTCACACCACAGCTTCATACCAACTGATGATGGAAATATTGAAATGCGACGATTATCCAGTGATCAGCATTGTGATGTTGTTACCATCAACAGTGTCCATGCAGGTGTACTGTAAGCAATCAAATAGTGGCCAATGAATGTCAACCTGCAGGGGCGGATCCAGAAATGTCCAAAAGGGGGGGCCGGAAGGGGGGCCGAAAGTTGGGCCGATTGAGACAACATTGTCATAGGGGGTCCGGGGGCATGCCCCCGCGAAATTTTTGTGTTCTAGACGCCCGAACATAACATTTGAGGCATTCTTGGCCATCATTTTTTTCTTTTTCTCTCTTTTTTTCCTTTTTTTTTTCTTTTTTTACCTCCCAAAAGGGGGGGCCGGGGCCGGGCCGGCCCCCCCCTAAATCCGCCCCTGACCTAGATGTTATATTGCTTGCATTTATGACAGTGATTGGTACATTGGAATGGTCACCGAGCGGTCAGATGAGGAGAATGATGTGTATGTCAAGTTCATGAAGCGAGCAAGAACATCCAACACTCTACTGTATCTTGGCAACAAAACACATACAATGAATGCTGGATACCACATTGCAAGACATAATATGCATTTTTTCGGCTTCACAGCTAATGGGTCATGGTGGTCGCCACTACAAACTTACAAATGAAGATTTTGAGATGATTAAAACTAAACTTTCAGAATTTATTAAGTAAAGGAACTGGGACTCAAAATTAAGAGTATCATCAGCAAAGAATCAATGGTTTAAAAACTTTCTTGTAGTAAGTTGGTCTTAATAATAATACGATGTCATGAGTTCTCAACTTCGCAATAAATTTTGCTCAAGAACCATACAGGCCACCATTTGATGCGAACCCTTGACATCCATGTAAATGTACAGAATCTAACTGAATGCAAATGTAACAAATCGCAAGTTTGCCATTTGTGTATTCCATAGAAATTGGCTTTTATGGACTGATTATAAGTTAAATAGTAAAAGACATTAATGTTAATGTATCCTTTTCCCTTTATACACATTGCTTGAAGTCAAATTTTATGAAAAATGGCTCCATTTCAAACAGACAAGGTACCTTGAAGGAGTTGAGTAGCAAAGCTGAAATTTTGTGTACATATTACTATGATACCTATCTTTGACAGGTTAGAGTTTCAAAAATTATTTCAACTGATCGCGGGGTCATTCGGGGTCACGAACTTCGAGCCATTTAAAGGATTTTTCTGGCTGGGGCCCATTTTGGGACTCTGTATTTTCTGATTTAAAGCTTTAATTGGATTGTTATTACTTCTGGATGTAGTCCTGTGACCATAGATTATATTCAAGTAGAATGGAGCCCATGTTACCCCTAGTTTTCATTCGGGGTGACCCCAAAAATTGAAAAAAAACTTAATCGCTCAATCTGGACCCTACTTTAGGCAATCATAACTTGAAATCTAAAGATGATACATTAAATCTGAGTGCAGATTCATAAAATTTGGCAAAAAGTAAGTCAGAATACCAACTTTGAGCTCTTTGTCTTGTCTGTAGACTAAAATATGGTATTCTGAAATCCGAAATTATTCAAAATGTCACTTTTCACGATTCACGAGTGCATAAAATGACTAAGTCCAGCAAATTTCAAACGGCCATATCTCAAAAACGACATGGAGCATGACTTTCAAATTTTGCATGTGTTCATATGAGCAACATATCATCATTCTGACCAAATTTCATTAAAATCTGAGGGGGTCACCTGGGGATTTGTTCTGAAACTGGTTGATTTGACATGGAATCACCCATGAAGTATCATTATTATTATTATTACTAATTAGTATTACTATTATTATAAAAATAAACATTATCTTTAATTTATTATTGTTGTATTATTGTTATTATCACCTTCAATATCGTTATTATCACTAATTAG
>NW_022710671.1:234031-257626 GCF_011630105.1 Anneissia japonica
TATTATCACTATATGTACATACTCAATCACATAAACAATCACAAATAGTAATCAATTGTACAAAATGCCAGTTCAAAAATTATGTTTCTGTTTATGAAGGGACAATGAATTATTATACGACTATGACAAACTTCAATCTTCTTATTTTGCTGTTGTTATTTTTTTTTTTAATTTCACATCCAACAGCAATTACACTTGCCACTTAGGATGGAATGCTTTAAACCTGTTATCGATATCATCAGTTCTGTAAACATATACAATGTTGCATGTTTTAAAACTTCATAGGGATTTCAATATGACTGTTATTCATATAGGCAAAGCTTATCTGCTTGATATAGATGAATTACATGATTTCTTATATCCAATTTTGCCGTCTGTTGTTTTCCTCTTCTTTGTTTTGCTAATTTTCCTTCCGACGCTGGTTTTTCATGTTCTACGGGGAAAAAAAAAAAAAAAAAAAAAAACCTCCATCCCTACCATGAAATTTTATACCAAAAGGATGCTAACCAATTATTTTTTTTTACTTGGCCTTATTTCAATTTATTTAATACTCGGTTTTTGCACTGATTTATTAAATATTTTTGGGACGTATTTCAATTTATTTACTTGTTCCTTCTATCGTTTTAATTAAAATTTTGTGAGTATTTGCTCAGTCAGCTTGCCAGATAGTAAAAAAAAAACTCCATACATTCTTATCATTTATTATATATAAGTTTAACAAATAGTACAAAAATAAAAATATATAAATTACAAAACCATAGTAAATACTGTAAAATAACATAGGCCTAACACATTTAAATTTATTGTTTATAGTCATCTGTCTAATTCAGTCGGCTTGCCAGATAGTAAAAAAAAACTCCATACATTCTTATCATTTATTATATATAATAAATATAATTTAATTAAATAATTTAACAAAATATTACAAATAACGAATAAGTTAATTGAAATACGCCGCAAACCAAACGTAAAAAATAATCAAGTTATTAAATTTTTAATACGATTTTGCATGAATAATAAATAATTCCAAAAAAAGTCCAACAACCTCATATATTTTCACATGGTAAGGTCGTTTAGACAGCTACCTAAGACCCCTTAAAGATAATAAATATTGATTAAGCAGTCTGCATTTTTTTGGAATGTGGTCACTCCCCTGGCATAAAATAAGGCCACTGTAATTCTCAATTCCTATTGGTCATAGGGAGTGATTGGTGATGCCATCACTATCTGAACCTTTGGTGGAATTACACCTTTTGATAAACAGTACTTCTTTATTGTTTCAACTTGTATATTCTTTATTGTTTGCCGATCTGCACCTCAAGTTGTTTTTTTTCTACCATACGTTTTTCACTTGGAAATAAATTGTACAGTTTTATATGTTATTAGTTTGTTGTTTTACTATTGTTACGTTTACAACTACTAAATTGGTGACCCTGCCCGAAGAACAATGAACGGAGAAAATATACTGATTGCACCACCTGCTGCGTCTCAACAGGGAGTAGCACCAACCGTACCCACGGCAACAGCATCAGCGGTAAGCCTGAAATTACCACCATATTGGCCGAATGACCTGGCCCATTGGTTCACGGAAGTCGGAGCGCAGTTTATCACCAGAAACATTACTTACTGTTGATGCCACGAATATGCCCATGTCGTTGGCTCTTTACAGCCACAGATCGCAGCAGAGGTTAGAGATATTCTAATGAACCCTCCTGCAGTGGGCCGATATGTCCAATTAAAGACTGAACTCATAAGGTGGACATCCGACTCTGAGCATAAACGTCTGAGTCAGCTGCTCACATCCGAGGAACTGGGGAATAGGAAGCCATCCCAATTGTTAAGGAAAGTGTACCGACTGTTAGGAGATCGAGAGTTGGAACAACAGGTAATGAAACAATTGTTTTTACAATGCTTGACAACGAACTTGCAACTTATCTTGGCACCATAATGGCACCAAAGATGATACACTGATACAGTTATGGAAGTATCAACCCAACAGACTGTTGCAACAGTTCACCAACAGCCCTCCATAGACACTGGGTCATTACTTCCACAAATTAACCAACTCTCCCAGGATGTTAAATCCCTCCTATCCAGCGGAATACCCGAAGCCGCAACCGGCGTTCACCCAGCTCCGGCGACGCACCCGTAGCCCCACCCACACCAGGGCTAATACCAACCCACAGGTATGTTGGTACCATTTTAAATTTGGTGTACGGGCACGTCGCTGCAAGTCGCCATGCACATTCACACCACCGACGGAAAACTCCAATGCCAGCAGGTAGGGGCAACAACCTCGTCTGGCTTTCCCCTTCAAAGTCCTCTGTTTTATGTTACGGATCACCATTCCAAACGACGATTTTTAGTCGATACAGGTGCAGAAGTTAGCGTAATACCGCCACTGCAAACTGACCGTAAACATTTCAAAGGTAGCGATTTAAAAGCTGCAAATTAATCAATAATTTGCACTTATGGACATAAATCGCTAACAATAGATATTGGGCTACGCCGGACTTTCCAGTGGATTTTTATTATTGCTGACGTTACACATGCCATTATTGGCGCTAATTTTCTAAGTCATTTTAATCTTTTGCCAGATCTTCGTCACAGGCGTTTAATTGACCGGACTACTTCTTTAGCTGTAATGGGATGTTTTCTTCTATGCCTGCACTTAGCCTAATCTATGCGTTACCAAATACAGCCTTATCTTCACCTTATCTTTCGAGGTATCCCTCTATTGTCAAACCTCACCAAAAGTATGCACCAATGCACCAGTGTCAGGCATTACATTGTAACAAACGGCCCACCCACTGTAGCTCGCCCTCGCCGATTACCACCCGATCGTTTAAAAATCGCCAAGAATGAGTTCCAGCACATGCTGGACCTCGGCATTATTAGACCCTCAGGAAGCAATTGGGGGTCGCCATTACACATGGTCCCCAAGAAAGAACCTGGTGACTGGCGTCCTTGTGGGGATTATAGGGCATTAAACTGTGTAACTGTCCCTGATCAATATCCTGTCCCTCACATTCAGGATTTTACTGCGAACCTTCATGGAACATCAGTGTTTTCCAAAATTGACTTAGTGAGAGCATACCACCGAATCCCAATGGCAGAAGAGGACATTCGTAAAACAGCCATCGCCACACCATTTGGATTATATGAGTTTACGCGAATGCCATTTGGTTTGCGCAATGCCGCACAGACATTTCAAAGGTTTATCGACGAAGTTTGTCGCGGTCTTGATTTTGTGTACGCTTACATTGATGACATTCTTGTTGCAAGCAAAAATGCTACTGAGCATGAACAGCACCTTACACAATTGTTTGATCGTCTCAAGGAATACGGTATTGTCATTAACCCTTCTAAATGTTTGTTTGGTAAATCTGAGTTAGAATTTCATGGACACTCTGTTTCAGCGACAGGAATTCAACCGCTTCAATCCTCAGCCAACATCAATTACAAAATTACGTGAGTTTCTGGGTCTCATTAATTTTTATCGATGTTTCATTCCTAAATGTTCTCATATTGTCCATCCGCTCACTGACATGTTATGTACTATAGGCATGACAAAAAATTCACAAAAACAGCTTAACTGGACTGAGGATGCAACCAAAGCTTTCATTGACATTAATGAAGCACTCGCCAAGTCCACATTGCTATCACACCCAAAACCAGAGGCACAAGTATGTCTTGTGACCGCTTCAAATACCGCAGTAGGAGCAGTATTGCAACAATATCACAACAATGCTTGGCAACCACTTGCGTTCTTTTCCAAACATCTACAACCTGCGGAAACTAGGTACAGTGCTTTTAGAAGGGAAATTTTTTGCAATTTACTTTTCAATTTGCCATTTTCGACATTTTTTGGAAGGACGACAATTCCACATTTTGACTGACCATAAACCGCTTACTTACGCTTTGAACAATGCCACAAATCGTCACTTTCCACTCGAAATTCACCATCTTAACCCTCTAGATACCGTCTTCGACTGTAGTCGAAATTGACCTCAAACCGAGAATTCCCATTTTCGACTGCAATCGAAATTTAGTGACTAAAAAATAGGTGGTTTTCAAATCGCTCTTCTGTTTTTATTTTAGCTCCAATACGTCAGGAATTTTGAACACGCATGCGTGAAGCTTTCTTCTTTCGAAATCTGTGAAGAACTCACATGCGCTTATATAAAAATGTTTAGAAATATCAATTTGAAATCGTTATTAATTTCGACAATTTTCCGAAATGGCCGCACAAGATGTTTTCACAGCTGAGGAAGCGATTGACCTGATTTTTTATTCAGACAGCGATGAAAGTGAGCTTTTAGATGTGCGAGACTTAGACGTGCCTGACATCTAGATGTGTATAAGAGACAGGCGGCGCACGCATTTGAGTTTGCACTGCGCCACTTTTGGTATGTCCTTTTGGCTTTCCATATCCCCCCCCCCCCCCACTAAAGATCGTAACCCAAGAGTTGGCTACATTGAAATTTAGTCAATGTTACAATACATGCTGGCCTAAATATAAAACCAGTTCAAGCCTGTGCTTTCTTTTGTTATGCTCGCGCACGGCTGGTTACTCACAATTTTTTACACGGTACTATCAACTGTTCATAAAAACGGACATATCAGTGCATACTACGATCATCACGGTACGGAGTCGAGTCCCATCCAGCCGAATATTTCGCATCGTCCAGTGACTTCCCCCTATATTCACAGGCACTGTACCTTCGTGCACGCGCAGGCTGCGTACAAAGGATCCTGTGGTTGGGTTTGTAAAGGGTGCCTCATGATATGCGATTAAAAGAGAGGTGGGAGCATTGTTGAACTGCTTCAAACACACGAAGTTCAACACTTCAGTGTTTATTGTTGTAACATTTGAATAAAATCTGCTAGTTATATTTTTTTTAGTGTGGCGATAATATTTTAAGCGTGGTGCAATCTTTGCGTGGCGGTCATTTCGTTTTTTTTTCCAAAAAGTATAGCTAGCGAGACCACTGACTGTGGGTTTAGTAAGATCCATTACAAGTTAAAAAATGGTAAAATGATTCTGGACATGGTTGTCTAGTAATACAGGCCTTTTTTATCATATGGGGAACACAGCGAAGTATCATAAAGTACAATGGTCGACTTTTATATTTTAATTTTATTGAGAATATCATTTTAATGATGGCATTTTTTTTTCTTTTAAGACTTTGTAGGCAGTCAAAGTTTGAGGATGCTTCACCTCCAATGTTTATCCAACCTCTTGTCGACATCGATGCGTAACGTGGTTACAACATTGATATTTGACGTCGATTTGCCTTTTAAATCAACGTTTATATAACCTCTCTTCGGCGACGGCATTTGACGTTTCAATGTTGGTATTTTACGTGGATTCACCTTTCAAATCCAATGTTTATCCAACCTTTTGTTGACATCGATGCATGATGTCGGTTCGACGTTGATATTTGACATAGTTTCAATGTAGACATTTGACGTAGATTAACACCTTGTCGACGTCGGCGTTTGATGTAGTATCAATGTTGATATTTGACGTCGATACACCTTTTAAATCTAACGTTTATCCAACCTCTCTTCGATGTCAGCGTTTGACGTTGTTTCAACGTTGGTATCTGACATTAATTCACCTTTCAAATCCAATATTTATCCAACCTCTTTTTGACATCGATGTGTGATGTTGGTTCAACGTAGATATTTTACGTCAATTAACCTTTAAAATTAGACTTTTATCCAACCTCTTTCGACGTTGGCGTTTGACGTAGGTTCAACGTAGATATTTGATGTTGATTTACCTTTCAAATCCAACGTTTATGCAACCTCTTGTCGATGTCAGCGATTGACGTAGTATCAACGTCGATATTCGACGTTAATTCACCTTTCAAATCTAACGTTTTTCCAACCTCCTGTCGACGATACTCTACGTTGTTTCAACGTTGATAACTGACGTCGATATCTGACGTCCATACAACATTGATATAAGACGTTGATCCAACGCCGATATTTAGCGTCGATTCAGCTTTGAAATCCAACATCTATTCCTTGTTGCGTCGACGTTGGTAACTGACGTTGTTTCAACGTATGTATGAAAATTGTCTCGATAAAATTCCTCCAGCCTCAAATGTTATCTGTACACCATTCTATAAAAAATGCCTCCAAGACATTCACGATGCCTCTGACTGCCAGTCGCACAGTCGCGGAATTTTTCCAGCCCAGCTGTTATGACCATGGGGTTCTACTTGGCAGTGGCTTATTTAGGAGTCTTGAAATGGCGGAGGGGGGAGAGGGAGGGGGATGATGGGCAGGCAAAGGTGGAACTAGCTTGCAAAATTATGTGATATGAGGTGATTTTTATCTACTTGACCGATTTTTTGTTTTGAACATTTTCAGTGTTAGGTTGAGTGGAAGGGGGAGGGGGAGTATTTTTAACTGGGATTGAGACGCCACTGCTAATTGGTTTAATATTGATGAAATGACTCGGTTACTTTTGCTGATCCTACAGTATTATTTTTTTTCTTCATTGCAGTCTCATTACAAAGACTCTGGAAAAGGACCAGCTGAGGATGTCACTGTCCATCGTATTAGAATCACTCTGACAAGCCGTAATGTCAAGAATTTAGAAAAGGGTATATGGCAACATTTTTTTAATTAGATTTGTTAGCAATTTATGTAGAACAGACAATTTGCAATGCACTGTTTTCTTTAGCTATGTCCAAACTATCAAATTTTATGTGATATGCCCATATTTGGGTATAATTATATGACATCATCTTGGTTGAAAATATTCATCTGGTTTTTAGATTAATGTTTGATTCTGGTTTTTTGATGTTAATGGTTTGATAAAATAGATAATTTCTCGCATGACATCACATGACATCATGCCCATATACCACACAATTTTGTCACATCTAATATGATAGTGTGGACAGAGCTTTCTGCCTCTCAACCTAATGCTCTACTCTATTACTGGGGAGTAAATTTTAAAATATACTGTATATCATAGGAGTGATGTTTGCCCTACCTGACGTGTTATCGTACCGAATACTCAGTACGTCCCCAAATAACAGCGAAAACAAATTTGCAAGTGATTCTGGTGGGAATCAAACCCACGACCTCCAGGTATCTAGCCTGATGTCTTAACCACTAGACCACCGAGCTTGCGCTTGTTGACTAGTGATGAATCCTATCCCCCTAGTAGCAGCGGGTACTGCAAGTGCTATAAAGATATGAATTTGGGATCAGATTCATCACTAGTCACCAAGCGCAAGCTTGGTGGTCTAGTGGTTAAGACATCAGGCTAGATACCTGGAGGTCGTGGGTTCGATTCCCACCCGAATCACTTGCAAATTTTTTTTTGCTGGTATTTGGGAACGTACTGAGTATTTGGTACGATAACACGTCAGGTAGGGCAAAACATCACTCCTATGATATTTCCTGACGCAAATTCATATCTTTATACTGTATATCACATTGCATATGTTCTTTTCGTTTATTGCTTCAGTTTGTGCTGAATTGAAACGTGGAGCACAAGACAAGAATCTTCAAGTGAAAGGCCCAATCCGTATGCCAACTAAGATTCTTCGAATCACCACCCGTAAGACACCATGTGGTGAAGGTTCAAAGACGTGGGATCGCTTCCAAATGCGCATTCACAAGCGGCTTATTGATCTTCACAGCCCCTCGGAGATCGTAAAACAGATTGTATCCTTTATTGTAGTACTATGCAATGTTGTCCAACTTGGCATAAATAAACACAAACAATAGATTTACTTAAACTAGTGGCCTCGTAAGGTAGTTTCAAGTGGTCAGTTGTGCTAATGTTTTATTCTGTTTGGTTGAGCCATTTTCTTTTACAAGTTTTTTTTGATTGAAGATGTCATAATATAATATTTGTACGTTATTTTTTATTTAGCATTTTGAGGGTCAGCACTTTCATTGTTCTGCAAGGGTTTTTTTTTTTTCTATTTAAAATTGTTATAGTTGAAGTTGGTATACATTTTAGTTTCTATATTAAACCAGTTTGTAAAGTCAACACATACATTATGTCATGCAACAAATATTTATTTCAAGAAGTGTTTATATATACAATATAAGAAATGACATATTTAAAAACTATAACACTTATTAGCTCTAGCTTCATCCACACAGTGGACTTTACTATGTTGAACAGACCCAATATGTTATAACCCTTGACTATTGAATGTAGACGTCCATTAGCATCGAACCAGGTGTTGAGGTTGAGGTGACAATTGCTGATGCATAAACATTATCCATTGGCTGCAGACTCGGCTAATTTTTATGCTGTAAAGGGCTGATCATTGTGTGACCAGGTCACCCAGTCTTCTAAAGAGTACATGAAAACAAGCAAATAAAGCTTAAAATGTAACTTAAAACATTGAGTTGTGTTTTCTGTTGGTGTGAAAATTGTAGATGTACGTTACTGCAGTATAAATTTAAAACCGATATACAGGTCTTCTTATAATTAAAGACTACTTTTGAGATGGAGGTTCCATGGCCTTTAGTCTCTAATTAGACATTTCTTAATTTGGGGCCACAGAAAAGTGGGAACTTGTAGTTTTAAGCTGGTCGCACATTCTGTCTTGCACACAGTCGGCTCTCTCTGAATGCTTGATGCAGGATGCCACCAGCTGATAGCTGTTGAGCATGCCTTGTCGCTTTATGTTCTCCATGGAGTCATGGGGATCTTTCCATTGCATGACGAGGGTAGAATGTAATGGCGTTACTAAAAGAAGTCATTTGTGGATGATGCAAGAACATTAAATTCTTGTCATGTGAATTCTAGAATGCTATTTGGCGGAATCTAATTTGTGCAGAGGACTGTCATGCACGAGTGAATCTGTTCTAGTGTCGCATCATTGCAAAGTGTCATGACGGATACTGCAGGCAAGAATCTTGTTTGCCCTTGTACTGTATGACATTTTTCAGGCAGAATAATACTCATTTTTAAATTATCCAGGATGTGGGAATTTTAATTGCTGTTGATTGGGTGTTGATGAATAAAATAAAAATAAGACATTGCAAGCTGTTGCAAATAATATAAAGTCACAAAAAACTTTTTGGTGAGGGAATTTGTACAATTCTACCATATACCTATACTCGGCTATTTACAAGCGAAATTGTTGTTTTCCATTAACAATTTGTAAGTCTAACGATATTTCAATGCCATTTTGGATTTGACAAGTTCAACTGTACACTACATAACAGGCCTATGTTATTATTTTAAATCACCTAAAGTTCAATTCCTTGTGTTTCAGTTGGAGGCCTGAAATACAAGTTACAATAGCGCACCGTCTTTCGGATGAGACGTTTAAGCCGTTGGACCCATGTGCATGTTAAAGAACGCAGTACACTCTTCGGAAGAGAGTAGGGGATTGTCTCCCGGTGTACCCCACTGGATATAAGTAGTCTTCTAGACTTTCGTGGGTTATCCTTGGTGTTTACACTGAATAAATCCCAATCCAAAAAAAAAAAAAAAAAATCAACTCATTCTGGTTAAAATACTTAATGTTATTCTTTTTCTTAATTAAAAGGCCATCAAAACATTAATAACAATTGTTTCATTTAAATGCTTTAATATAAGAAAAATAATGTTAATAGTTTATACAGGTGCAAACATCATAAGAGTCTGAAGACATACATAACATATTAACAAATGACATCATATATTGGTAATGGATACATTTTATTTTTGTAAATGTTTACAGTTAAATTTCATTATAGTACTCCTGGAAATAAAAGAATTCACACACAAATGTTAGTAAACTTAGCCATAGTAAAACAATATTACTTTATACAGCATTTCTGTACCTTAAACAATTAACAAACCCATCCCCAAAAAACATTTAATTATTGTAATGTCGTCATGCTGCTTGTTTTATAATTTAAAGCCGTCACTGCGCAATTTAGAATGCTATACAAATGTAAATAATTATTTAATTTTAAAACCATAATAAGAGAAGTAGTGGTGTGTGACCATGGAGGTATAAAATTATTCTATTTTTATACCTCCATTAGGGACCAACAGGGATCCCCTGTCATTGTACACCTCTAATTTATTAATCCAACTACAGTTTGTGGTGGTCTGTAAAAACACACTTTTTACCATTCTAAACCATAAAATCTTGCATACCAGGAGATTTACCCTAGGCATTTTGTGGTTTGGACCCTTTGTCATAAAATTAAATGCATCACTGAGGGAAGGGATGGGGAGCAATTTACAATATGTACTATTGTACTACATGCATAGTACCTACAGTATATCAATAATTTGATACACACTTTTAGCTAAGAACACTATCTACAAGAGAACACTTAATAGTCGTACTGCACATGCGACAATAACGCATTTTGTCGCAGTAGTTAGATACCCTAAACATACCTTTTTTATTTAATGGATGAAAGAGAAATAATTTGTTATATACCCAGTAACTGAAATGCTATGCAGCTCACAAACATGCAATTTTTACTGTCAACTTCACAGTAGGTAACCTATTTTGAATAAGTTACCGTTTATTTCCACTAAATAAATGTAAATTTGTAAACTATATAGCATACTATTTGTTATTGCTTCCATTACTTGGAAAAATTTATTACTTTACAAAAATAAAATGCTGAAAGCAAGTTTTTGAATGCCCAAATTAGTTTATCCACTTATTTACATTAACAGTAAACTAGCAATAGGATTATGCATGCTGGTATTCCTGAGACATTTTCACAAATTATTACATTATAAAGGTAATTAATATTAGCAACATGCTTATATTGATGGAAAAATATATCAAATCAATAAAAATGTAAAGGGTAAAATGATTACCCTTTACATTTACTTTTCTTCATTTCTTTTACTGATAAACATGCACAAGTGTGCATATAGTATGCACACAACCTACGAAATACACCAACTCTGGTGGCCTGTACTAAAATGGAAGAAGTGTTAAAGGTTGCAATGTATATGGTTTAGAGCAACAACAATTAAGAACTGATCTGAAAGAAACATTAATAATCATTTTAAAAAGACAAGTACAGGCCAGATCTATATAAGGATGTTCACAAGAAAAAGATACTCGCTATAGATATTACAGCCAAGATTGACTACCAGCCCAGCTGGTTATAGTAAAAATTTTTAGAATGGCCTTTTATTAAAATCTGTCGGTGTACAAAGCATCCTATACTTTAAGAATGAGCTTGAAATATTGGGGTTTTAAAAGGCTTGATTAATTATTAAATTAACACTATTACACATAAGGAAGATCACGATTGGCCATGAAGAAAATATTTATACAGTAATTCAATGAGCCAACACAGCAGCAATTACAGACCAAAGCATTAAATACAGATAGGCATGTGATCCAATAATTATTCTGGATCTGCTCCTTTGGATCTGCTATTGACCATTATATTGTTTCTTATTATTTCATGTTATATTAATTTTGGGCTTATTCGACTGGTTCATTTCGTTGAGTACAAATTTTTATTGAGTATTATTTTCATTCGACTGGTTCATAAAAGTAAAATAGACTTCGTTGACAACGAAAATTAACATAACTAGAGTGTGTTAATCAGCGGTAAGTTATGCACGTGACCAAAAAAAAAATATGGCCGATTGGTCAATTTAGCAACAACATTAATTTGCGTTAATATAATTTAGATTAAATTTTAAATTTCAGAAAATAAAAATTATATTTACCTACATTGAAGTCAAAAAATAATTGTAGGCTAACAGAGTTCAAAAACTGGATGAAAACATTTTTTTAACGAAAAACCCATACTGCCACAATCCGAAGCAGCCTTCATTACGCAGCGTGTATCACGGTAACTATGCAGCCATTTTGTTTTGTGGAGTATTTACCAGTTATCTATTCGACTGGTTGTCTTCATTAAGTAGGATTTTTTCACTGCGCAGGTGGGCGTGGTTAATGAAGAACGACTAGTCGAATACGGCCAATGACACAGCATGTCAGAAAGCAACATTATGCTCACAGTGTTTCTAGATTCAATGAAACATGATGGCATATGGTACAGCATAGGCCTGGGTTTTAAATCTTGAATAATTTCACTATATAATTATTACATCTGTATAATATTTTATTATCATAAATACATTGTATTTTGTGTAGAAAAAAAGAAGTTTAAGATTTTGGTTAAAAATGCAGCCGAGTGTTAAAGCTATGGGCTTGCAAGATTGCATATTCAAATCCCAGGTTTATTATTGAACATCTGTGTCCTCAGGTAAGGCACATACTGAATCTATGTTTTTAACAGGACTGGGGACGTTCAATATTTAGTATTAGCAGAGGTGGTCCTCAGGAATTGACAACTCGGTGTTGGATATATTATCACAGACTTCTCTAGTTAATAAAATGCATTTCTGTAACCAAGTCTTCAATTATCCATAGTAAATACAAAATTACCTTAACACCTAATAATTTGTCTTGAGGGCAACATATGGGTTGCTTAAATCGGGGGGGCTGCTAAGAGGGGAAACTGTAGCAGGGCCAAGGGTTGGTGTGGGCCCCTAGTTACGAGAGTGAAGTGCGATAAAAATTGCATCAGGCGCAAAAAATATTTTTTGAAGGACCCTGTCAAACTGGAGGGGCCCATTATTAGGGGACTCGTGCCATTATTGAGGGCCCATGATAGTAATTATCATTATTGAATGCTACCTGCAATTTCTATGGGCACCCTGGTAAGCCCTCTACCCCCTGCCCCCTCTCGGTGGCACTGTCTTAAATTAAATTACTGGTACAGGATAATAAAGCTGTGGAATTTCAAACGAACAGGACAGGATGAAGATCTATGTTCGGCTTTTTATTATTTTTCACAATAATTTATCAGTACGAGTTGTCTAGGGACAATGTAACCAACGATGCTGTCATTTGTCCTGGACTTCAGTCCTATTTATTTATGGTTCTAGGCCTATGTAAATTTCCATAGTATTTTTGTATATTTCCATACGTCCATAAAATTTGGCAAATATTTCCGTTGCAACTACACACGTTCCGTAGTACTTGAGAAGTCTGTTAACACCACCGCTGTTCTGCATGTGTTTGATTTTACATCCATACTGAATATCATATGGTAACCTGTATATTGAATCCACCTCCTCATATAATTCAGGTTAAAAAGATTTTAAAATTCTACTGATGGTTATGAATCCTGATATCGCTTCTAAAGCTATTTTCAAATTGTCATCAAATTTTGTGACAAATACCTGATATATGGGTAAGATATGACATCCTCATGCCTACCGGTATACATGGATGTATAACTTGATAATAGAGTTTTTTTAGAATGCTGAAAATTTAAATTCTTACACCACTGTGATTTATACACCTCTTTAGTATGTTGTTTTCTTTTATCAGAATGATGTGTTTGCCCTACCGGACCTACCTACTTAATGTTCAGTACATTCCCAAATACTTGAGAAAAAAATTTCCAAGTGATTAGGGTGGGAATCAAACCCATGACCTCCATATAACTAGCCTGGTGTTATAACCACTGACCACCAAGTGGGTTTTCACAAGTATTTGGGAGTGTACTGAGCATTCAGTAAGATAACACATCATGTAGGGCAAAAGCATCAATCCTATTAAATTTCCTGACAAAAATATTATCAAAATTGTTCTGTCATCACTCTTCATGTTGTTTTAGAGGCATCCCTGAAGTGTATCATTACTTCAAGTGCCACCTGGTTCCCACCCTTCAGAATTAGATCAGCAATTTGATGATGCGACATCTTAAGGCAATTATGGCCGTTGACGGACGATATGTACTGGCGTACCTTCAAGCCTTTAGCAGCTGCTGGGCCCGTGGGATCCACAGTCTGTACATAGCAAGGCGAGTTGCCTCGTACAATAAATCCATATCCTACAGAATCGCTTGTTATCTGAAATATAATAGTAGTATTAACATTGATAACGAATAACAAACTTATCATATAATATTAGAGTTTACCATTAAAATAAATAAGGTAATGAAACTTGCCTCTGGATACATATTTTTGTGAAAGGTCTAAAGGCCATTTGTCCTAAGAAGAGTACTTGCAAGGAAAGAGCGTAGGAAGAGACCTTATTGTGTGGTGCAGTGCGAATTTTTTTCTTACAGAATATGTTTGTTAATTGGACTGGTGTCTAGTTTAAAAGTTTATTTGGCCTGAAAAATCACTACAGTACTATATTACAGCAAGGTGATTGAACCAACATTTACTTTGAATTATAGTATATTTATAGTCAGGGTTTCACTCAAATTGTATGTCATTGAAATTTAACATTTTGTAGTCTTACAAAACGTTGATATTCAGGTAAAACAACAACATTTATGCATTAAACTCTAAGCCAATTTAATATAAGAACAATTTTATAATTTGTGTTGTTAACATACTGTTAGTGTTTTACGGATATAAGGTGAGTCTTCAGACATCAGTTCTTCCACTGTGGCTTGTCGAAGCAGAACAGATGGTGGCGCTTTTGTGTCTGTAGACACACTTGGTGATGACGAGGGTGATGTTGTGGATGAGGTCACTGGTAAGTGCTTACCCAAACTGAGGTCACTAAGGCTGGTTAAGGTCATTCCATCAAAAGTACCCGGCAATGAAGCATGCCTTGGTATAGACACTGAAAATATAATTACAGTATATTATTGCAAGTCATACTGATCTACATGTATATTGTTTTCACACCACGACAGTTCAACATGAGAAATTTAAAATAAAGATGAGCTAGGTTAATATTAAATAATTCCCGTATAATCAGATAAATCCAAACTAAATCATACTCTTCTTTTTCTACTTGTAAGAATGACTTCATGGTGGATTTCAATTCCTTCGGTGTGAAATACATTTCAACGCTACTGTGATGTCATGTAAACCAATCTGGGTGCAATGCATATTCGCAAAAACATGCAGATTCATTGAATTGTGGAGTGTGGGAGGTCGTCCAAAATTCCGGGAGACTCCTGTGACTTGACTGAAACTGACCAGGTACATCATTATTTTGACCAAAAAATTCCAATCCCAACTGAGCATAAATGTAACTACATCTGCTTTGTACTTGCAACTTACTTTTCTTCATTTAACTGACCTTTCGGTTGTGCATCGTTCGATGTGTATGGCAGCTTTTGTAGAATGCCATAGCTATTCGTTGGCGATGAGCTGCATGATGAAGTTGAACCCGTACGTGGCTTCAGGTCAATGGACAACAAATCGGACAACTTGATGGATTCAAGATGCGGATGAAACTGATACACAATATGTTCATCTTTAAAATGGTGTTCTTCTGTAACTGTAAAAATTAAAAGAAAGAATAATTAAGTACTGTAGAATATACAGTATTTTAATGCAGTTAGAGTCATTAATTAAACATCTTATTGTAGTCACTATGTAATTGAGCATGTATAAAACCTCTTTTTTACACCATTTTCTTAAAATAAAAGTGTGATTATGACCATTATAGTATACAGGCTGTTTTTGTTTTTTTTTAAATTTCATTTGCATCCAATAACAAGTACCTTGCAGATTTCAAGGATGGGAGATGATTTTTAAATTAAGTATCTTCATGAGGCTTAGGAAGTGGAGTTGATTTGAGTCGTGAGAAAAAGTCTGTTGTCACGATTGAAGGCAAGCACCTTAAACACTAGACTAAATAACTCCACTCCAGAAAAATAAAAAGCATATACAGTAGATGTATACAGTAAACAACATTTCAGTGTCCATCCCCTAGCCGTCTAAAATATATGATGGAGTTTAGTATACATGGAACAGATGTTTACCATGGCGAATGATTTCACTCTCAAGTAAATCTTTGCCAAGCACGACAGCCTTCTGACGTGAGTCCACTTCACCTTTTCTGACAAGATAATCTACCATCTCAGACCCATAAAAACACTGCAAGATTCAAAATTAACTCATGTTAAACACAATAAAATTGTTGTGAGTGGAGGATTAGTATGAATTCATGATTTGCAATCTAGGCACCTTACACCATAAATGACAGATCCTAAAAGCTCCCTCCTGTCTATAGGCCTACCTATTTTTATAAAAAATTAAAAACTATTGTTCCCAGGAAATCAATACAGCATCATGAATTTGCAATGGGAACGGCTCAACAACCTTTGTAATCACATACAAGTTTAATCAATTTATTAATAATACGATACAGAGCAAGTACTCACAAATTAATTTTTTAAATTATACTGTACCAAATATTATGAAGCAAGATATATATCAATTACTTCATGGGTTTGCTGGTCTGTATCACAATAAAATTTGCCTACAAACAGTAGTGTTCCATTGCAAAGACGCATTATAAAATGAAATATTTAATAATAAACATGTTTATTCTACTGTACTGTACCTTTTCATATGAGATGTTACTTTCTGTTCTGCTTTGGAGGAATGTGGATACAGGATTTTCTGATTTACTCAGCCTAACAAAAACAAAAATTGAAACCAAAACATTCACTGAATTAGTAAATGTGTATTATTATTATTATTATTATTATTATTATCATATCATTATAATCTAGAGGTCAAAGCTAATAATTGATGCAAACACTATTAAGATCAATATAAAATGGCAAAGATATGATAATTTATACTTTCAGTCCAACATGTATTAAAATAGTCAATACATGGGAATTTTAGCTGGTTTTTGTGTCTACTTCTCCCAACGGGGGCGTAGACACTATGTCATGATGTAGCAATTAAAGATTGCGGAAAAGGGTAAATCCAGTTTATGCATGATGGGTACTACTACCACGAAGTAGGGGGGCACTCTATTGACAATCGAATAGCGTTCGGAACTCGAACAAAATTGCGTTCGAAACTCGAACACATGTATAGAGACGTACCACGCGTTTGCCACGAACGCCTTTTACCGTCATTTGAAGGACGCCTTCTAGAACATGGTAGTACTCTTCGTGATCAACGACATAACTTGGTAAGAGTTACTCATTTTTAAAGTGTTTTTAGTGTAATATAGTAGTAGGCCTATACAGAATATTGTTATGAAATAAAATTTTCATGAAAAATCCAGATACACTACAATAATACACACAAACTGCATATTGAAGAACGTAAGATAAAATTAAAAAATAAAAACTCCTGTATAAGGCAGTAGACTCGCGCTCCCGCTGGGAGCCTATTTTTTTATGACAAGCCAGAGTCGGTCACATATGCTGTACTGTATTATAACGTCCTGTACACTGAACACATTTTCATTAATCTTTTTACAGTTATTGTATTATACAGCCTGCCTTCTTTAACTATAGATGTTTGCTTATCGGAATAATTAATAGAATTCACAAACTGACCCTCTTCTAAACATTTCAGTAATATTTTTTCAGTAAGTTTGACAAATATAATTACTTTGTAAAGAGTTGCCAGCCTTTTATGAAAGGTTCATTCTCTCGTTTCATCACAAATGAACTGTCATCAAGTCGAAAACGGTAAAACAGATAATCATCTTTGAAACCGTGGTCATCAGTCACTGAAAAGAACGAATGAGTTAATAAGAAAATAAAAGCAACAGATTATGCACAACAAAACTGGAAGCATATAATCACAAGTTTAATGTGCAGAACAGTACGGAAATGCCATCAATGAATTGTTAACTAAAAGTTAAAAACAAGAAGCAGCTGAGTCAAATAAAAGTTGGAACAAATAATATATTGTATGTGATATAATGAGCAGATGCTGATGCAAATGCTGTCATATACAGGTGGTATCCCTCTAAATAAAGACCCCTGCAATTAAAGACCGCCTCCAATAAAAGATCACTTTTTAACCAAATGTCTTTTATCTTTATTATTCTAATTAGAGACCAAAGCTGCTAAAAGACCCTGGTCCTAATAGTGGTCTATAATTGGATTTAATTGCAAAAAATGTTATCAATCTGTACAATCAGTGACCACCAACAAAACTGTGCTAGAGCCCCACCCCCAAAATTCAGCAAGTCAAGAGTTACAGAAGGTTTGTTAGTTTATAACACCTGATGCTATGAACAGAACAAATGTTAGGATCTACTGCTACTACCTACCATGATGAATAACATTGCCCTTCACTAGCACTTCCATCATTTCAACAACCTTTGACCTATCTGTCAAGTTTTCATGGTACAGTAACCAATCCACAACATCTTTTCCAATAAAACATTTGGTAAATAGTCTTAAATGATATCGCCTGTCTTTGATAAGTGCTGGAGTTTGTGCATAAAGTAAATTCCTGTACAAAACAATATTTTAAATTGATTTGACAATGAAATGAATGGGGTGGCTAGCCACCCCCCTCCATTCTAAAAAAAAATCCCAAATTATAGAGCTCAAAGTTAAGGCTAGGTTTCTTTCAAGGATAGCAAGGGCCTTGGTCAAAACATAATACAGACATGTCTACCTTTTTTATTGTCAATATTCTGTTTTCTCACACATAAAAAGTCCGACAGAATAATTCTTGACAATAATAATGAATGGAAAGGGAAAGCGTGGCACCCACAGATGGATACGAAGTACAGGACTTTGTTAAAATAAAACTGAAGTGGGAATTATGCATCATATTATTACATTTTTGTCAGAAACAATTATTATGCTATTTGTACATCATTAATTATGACTTGAAATTGCAAATTGCAAGTGAAGTGCTGCAAAGTACAACTGCATATAAATGTTCTTCGAACAAAATTATTTATGCGAGTCAAGTGAAAACAATGAATAATAAAATATGACAAATAATATGAGACACGACCCATTGTCTATATTAGAACACTTCTAATGGTAACACTTGGGTAACAAAGTCGTAATTTTTCATTTTTGTCAAAAAGTGTCTATAGTGGTGAATTATGGTTTAGTTTTTTTTATTAAAGTTTCAAAAATGTCTATGCATGTGGAAAATGTAGTTGATTACCAAAGGTTGCAATTTTTATTTTGAAGACTTCATGGTCTAGGAAGTGTACATTTTTTTATGGGGCAAGTTTCCAAGGGCTGGTTTTCTAGGGGCGAGTTGACTGCCAAAGAGTGTTGCCTAAGTGCGAGCCAGCGTGTTATTTGATCACAAGTGCGAGACATCGCAAGCGTGAGCCAGCGAGCCATGACGTCACGACAATAGATATGAGACGTTACTCGAGTTGTGCGAGGAATAGGCTGAGATTTGTGAAGTACAATTCAAAAAACAACTATAGGTCTAATAATGAATTATTGTGATGTTAAATAGACAATGTTAGCTATCAAGTAGCGACGTTGTTTTTCATTGGGGCCTTCGTCCCTTCGAGGCTAGGCCTATAGAATCCTAGCTAGTCTAGGCCTAGAGTAGGATAAGGCTAGCACGACATGCGGACGTTGGTACGTGTTGGTTAGTCTACAAACGTCGCCTAAAGTAATTGGTTTTACCCGGCAGAACGAAAGAAGGAAACTCCGCTTTTCAGTCGTCTTAGGCCCTTGTATTTTGACAAACAATGACCTTTCAGAGGTCAAATTTCTGTCAAGAATATGAATTGGCTGCTTCGCAGCAATAAGTTAAAGTTAAGCTAAAGTTAATACAGTACTACTACAGTTAAACTTGGCTAAGTCGATCTTATTTACATGCCAAATTGTTGTGTTTTCCATTAATTAACAATCTGTATGTCAGATTTTATCTAACTCGAACAATTTTTCAATAGCATTTTGGATTCAGCTTAGGCAAGTTCAACTGTATAACCACATTTGAAAAATTTGGTTTTAAAGTCCTGTTTTACATCCATTTTTAGGTTTCATAATACTGTAGATGTAATTAAAAGGTTGCTAACTGATAAAAATATACTTTTATCCCTGTTTGAAAACTTTCTTGTAAGATAATTTGATTCTATGGCCTGTCTAATACAAAACGGTGTAGAAAAAGGTGTAATTCCTTAAGTATCTAGATTCAAACTATTGGTGTTGCATTTAAATAATAAATATTTAATTTTTAGTTTCACAATAAATACTATAAGTTTGTATAATTTTAAAAATTGCTGATATCATTTACGTGAAGGTGGATATGTCCTTTTCTGTTTACTACATTCAGTGGCAGATCCAGGGGTGGGGGGGGGGTTCAGGGGATTCGGACAAACCCCACTCTGTAAAGAAATGTAAAAAAATACTACTGGAGCTTGCCTACAAAAGGCATGCTGTACCTACCTACAGGCATAAGATGCCAGATCGGACAAACAAGGCTTAGCCTATTTTTAGCCTTCAATTAAATAAAATTTAAAACATTTTTGTACGAAAGTGTGTTCTTAATGTCTATCGGTTGATCAATTCATGAAAAAAAAAATGTATGCAACTACCTTACTCGTGCAAATAAGCACCCCATTTGAATAAGCGCCCTTCTCGAATAAGCGCCCCTAACGTGAAAATTTCCTTAAGCGCCCCATTTGAATGAGCGCCCCCTTCTAATTTGAATAAACGCACCCTCAATAATCCAATCAATCCTGGGACTGTGGATGTTGGCATGATTTGAGGTGTGGAGTGGAATCACATTCTCCTTTAGTCAATATCAAAATGAGGATATTTATCTTGGATAGATGAGAGCTCCCTGGACAGACAGTATATTTCCAACCTTCATCTTGCATTTTGCTATAGCCTAGGGGCCTAGTTCTACTCCTTTTCCGACAATTTGCACCTTTTACACATTCTCATCTGAGTTTTCAGGAAAACTTGCAATGGTCATACCATCCTGCTAATCTCAATCGGCCGATGGCCAACAAGCTAACCACCACCACTAATTTCATCTGCTATTCTGCTGTTGTGTAATACTGTACTCACAACATTCTTGTCATGACAAGCCATGCTCTCTGAACAATTATTTTTTCCGCCGAACCACTATTCGTAATTTGCGGTTTCCTGATGTCCTTTATATAATGTGCCTCTTGAATTTAATAATTTCTCATAAGAACCCCTAGATTTACATCTATTTCCATAAGCGCCCCCCTCAATTTCCACTCTGTTCTCATAAGCACCCCGTTCTCATAAGCGCCCCATTTGAATAAGCACCCCTCAAAAAGTGCAAAAAATATTTTAAGCGTCCGGGCGTTTATTTGCGCGAGTACTGTACTAAATTTATTCTGTATCTGTATACACACATAATAGGCCTATAATGTAATAAGAGGGGGAAAACCTTGAATTTTGATGAAGTTAAAAGTCATTAAAAGACACCTCAGAAGTCGGGAAAGCTCATTTCTGGCCATCTAGGAACCAAAATAAGACTCCCATCTTTTCTGGGTTTTTTTTTTCCGCCCCTGACATTTATGTTATAGGGCTGTCTAAATGCAGAAATTAATCTTAAATTATGAAGTCAAGATGTGGATTGTGTATTGTATTTAATGACTCTTTCCTTTGGTAAATCGCAGCACTACTTGTGTCCCTACGAATGGCTATAATTAACAGTGTTTCAGTAAATGATCAATTTGTCAGAGTAGAGTTTAAAAATTGCATGAATGTTCATTCATTCATAGGCTGTGGGCACAAGTCTACAATACACGCATGAAAGTTTATTAAAGCCAGAATGCTTTTAAGAGTGTCAAAGACTTTATTTTTTTTAAATTTCTTATTCTGGAAGGAGGGGGGGGGGAGAAACACTCCCTCCCAAACCTCGATGGCCACTGTCGTGGTCACCCTCACCCCCCCCTTTCAATAAATCCTAGATTCCCTACTGCATACTCTTTGTTTATACCAATAGTGTAAGTGACCACATGACCTACAATATCAGTGGTGTCTGTCAAAATATTACGAGTGTAAAAGGTGTGACCTGAAATTCAGCAACTGAGGGGATATGACCTAAAACGCAGAGATTAAGTGAGACATAATGTTTACAACACTTCAAACCAGCAGTAAGTACAAAACTTTGGACCAACAAGCCATTGAAACATTCAATTTTACAACACTTTGGACCAGCAAGGCATTCAAGTGTCAGCAAAACAACTCAATTTTAAAAGCCTGCTTGCCACCATTAATTTGCATACAAAAACACAATTAAAACTACTACATACAGTAATCATATACAAAAGTAAAAACATACGATAAACATTTTGACATTAACCAACAGTGTATTCAGAAGGCAGGCACCAAAAACAACCTCAATTAACATCAATTGCATCATCATAAAATGTGATGAACCAAATACAATACTGGTAGTGCAATAATTAGAGCATTATATACAGTAGTAGGTAATTACCTGAGGTACTGGCCAATCACCAGTATGTAGCCAGTTGGTTTCTGCCTTGTGGGTCCGCAACCTACAGGTGAGCCTAGATGTTTGGCATAATCCATTGGTTTCTCACATTAACTTTGAATTCTTCCAAGTTCCTAACTTAAAAAGAATAGGCCTTAATTTACCCTGTACATAACACCTCAAAAATAATTAGTTCAATAAATATTGGTTTAAATTATACACCATTTTCGCAAAATTTTAAATTAAAATTTCCGAGAACCTGACAACTACCACTGAGGGACTTCCAGAGGCCTAGCATTCGCTCTACATAGTTATCATCCAAACAAGCAAAAATATTTTAAAATAGGAAAAGAACAAAATGTTGATATTAAAAACAACTCTTTTAAGTATCGTATCTGTTGTCTACTGCTGTTATAGCAAATGTCTAGCGGCGCTATCCATTGCGTGGTGCTCTATTTGTAACAGCCAGCTACTCATGCTAGGCCACTGGAAGTCTCCCAGTGAAAAGTAGCAAGACGTTATTACCGCTGTTTCAAATAGACCAGATATAATGCATTGCTGGGTGGTTTTCGAATGGCGTTCCATACTTATCTTGCTCATTATCGATGCCGCCGAAAATGCCTTCTCTACATAGCAAAACAAACATATCGCAGCGGTATAAACACATATATTCATAGGCCTCCTAGACCATACCAACATCATACATGTAACTAAGTATTATGTATATTATGTTGACCTATTATTTTCTTAACAACTTATCTACACTACACGCAGCCGAACGCTGGTGTTGATTTAATGACCATACGTTCCTCCTGATACAAAAAACAAAGTTGTGAGAATCCGCCACTGACCGGTTTGTTATTGTTATGCGCGTGTGATTCCTGAGTCTGTCTGCATGCGTGAATCTTACTAACTTAGTGAAATCATTGGAGAACTGGGCCTAGCCTACTATTCCAACAGGCCTAGTAGACTAGCCATGCATAGCCTATGTAATCTTAGGCTATGATGAAGTCAAAGTAGATTTTAATCCGATTAGTCCACGCGTATACTTATTGGTATCAACAACGTTCGGCTCAGTTTGATCCCCAGAAATTATTCAGTAGGCCTACATCAATATTGTGATCGTACAGGCCTGCTCCGTCAACGTTGCAGCAAAGATACTAGAAATACAAGATCAGGGTTGCCAGATAGTCGACAGGCTTCACGGCCAAACACACGCCATCTCACGGCCAAATTCGGCCAAACCTTTTTTCGATATCGGCCAAAATTCCAATTCTATCCAAAATTCGGCCAGATTTTAATCCGATTAGAAGACAACAGTGGGTACATATTCATTTGAAATACTACAAAAAT
This sequence comes from Anneissia japonica, assembly GCF_011630105.1. Classification (NCBI taxonomy): domain Eukaryota; kingdom Metazoa; phylum Echinodermata; class Crinoidea; order Comatulida; family Comatulidae; genus Anneissia; species Anneissia japonica. The sequence continues at coordinate 257,571 of NW_022710671.1, forward strand.
TACACGAAAATCAGCGGTCATTCGTTTGAAATTGAAGGAATTCAAATGATAAACAC
>NW_022710671.1:258012-269391 GCF_011630105.1 Anneissia japonica
CTTTTTCAACCGGGAATTGATTATATAGGCCTACAGTAATTACATAAACTTGTGTTGTAAATACATTTGAAGTAAATGCACATTGTTTTAAAACTACATATATGCAGTTCTAATTTGTGATTAAAAAAATTTATACTGTGAGTATCAGAGCTGTATTCAATGTCAATAATAATGGGTTGGAAAAGCATTGAAATCCTAAGCTAATAGGCCTACCGATAGCATGGATCAATAAAGCACAAGAATTAATAATGATGACTGTATTTTGCACTTCTTTACCGACGTCCCGTACCGGTATTATGTTTTTACCAATCACTTTTTATTTACTAGATATAAAAACAAACTGGAATAGACACCCAGACAGACATCGGTGAATACATAACCTCCTTGGTGGCGGTAGAAATCGTTGCTATTATCCAAATAAAACACAAAACAATTAAAGCATAATCATGAATCATTTGAAAAATAAAACAACAATACAGCGCAGAATCGTATGGCCGGACGCGATATTTTTCCCGTACAAAACATTTACATGAAACTCCACTCGGGCCGTCTCTACGGAAGCACCTAAGTGCCATTCGACTTGACGACTTGTCAAGATAATTTATGTTGTCAAGTCAATACCGCTCTCAATATCAGTCCTAAAGTCGATCTGAAGCTATTTCGAAATACTTCATTTTTTAGCTTGATTTATAAATGTTTAAGCCATATTGTAATTAAAAATAAGTCTCCTGTGTATTTTAACCTAATTTAGAAGATTTACATTTTAAAATTTAAAAAAAATAAAAACAGACAATTATAATTAAATTTTTTGTTTGAGAGTCACCATTTTCGGCCATGTAGAGGTGCCATAATCATCAATTTTCCGTCTGTGAAAGCCCCTCCCGGCACAAACATGTTACACACAAAAACGTTAATAAAACAATAGACGGTGGCAAAATAAAAATTTCAAACACAAAAACCTTTTTAATGGACTTGATTTAGGCCTAAGTTTAAAAATATTGTAATTAAAATTAAGCCCTCCTATTGTATGTTAACTTAATTTTAAAGATTTATATTTTCAAAATTACAAAATATATGGAGAAAAAAAAGAAAAATTATAATTATATTTAAGTCTGAGTTCCATTTCCGGTCATCTAGAGCCATAATCATACAAATTCCGTCTGTGAAAGTCTCCCTCCGGCCCCCGCCATTCTATTTCGAATTCCTGGACTCGCCACGCTGTGGTCCCTAACAACAAACACACCAAGATGAATGATAATTTAAGTAGAATATTATGAATTATGGGTTTCAATTATTATATTATTATAAGGCCTTCATATAATTTGTCAGAGCTTCCGGGGGAGCCCATAAACATCGTAGGGAGCTTGGTCCTCCACTTCACTCAAAAACGCACCACTCCATCGAAAATTCTGTCTACACGTATACGACGGGCGCGCCTGTTATAATAATGAAAAGTGGGTTTATTATCAACTTTGACAGGCGAGATGATTAACTAATCTTGTGTGATCCTGCAACTTTCTAAAGCCTGGTTTCCTTAAAATCGCTACAGTGTTTTCAGTGAAACTGACGCAACGGTAAGATTTTGGATATATTTAAGCTCTATAAATTATTTGTTTTGACTTTATAATATACGATTTAAAGATTACCGCATAGTATATCCGATTATTTTGAGAACATTAGACATACTTATAGAACATGATTTAATGATGATTTTAATTTATCCATACCAAGATGTCGAACTAATTTAGGCCGTTTGAGAATTTATTACTTTTCCGGTGGAAAATTATGGAATTTTTTACCTATTGTGTATGGATCACTTCAAGAAATGTCTTTGTTTAAAAACTGAAAAGATTATTTATTGAACTGTATTGATTAAGTTCAGGGGTGTGGATGAATTTATGTACCGTAGTTAAGACAGGGGACCAAGTTTGATTAGAGCAATCTATTTCTTGGCTCCCATTGAAATTCATACTGTGTTGAATCATGTGTTTGCAATAAAGAGAGATATAGATTCCCTGTCACCAATCAGCATTAAGCATGGTTTCCATACAATCGCACAGTGTTTTAGCGTGTAGCGATTGTATGGAAAAGCTTCACCAGCGGCGGATTCAAGGGTGGGTGGGGGGAGTGGGCAGCTGGCCTGGGGCCAACCTTAATTTTTCCAAATTATAAAAAAGAAAATTCAACTCAAAGTCTAATACTAGGCCTATGCCATTTCCGGCCATCTGGAAGTAGGCCTACCGGTATACCATAATTAGTGGCGTAACGATAGGCCCGGGGGCCCCTGGGGCCCTTTTTTGATCCGATCGCCTATTCGATTTTGGAGTTTTAGATATGCTTGTTTTTCTAATATTTGTCGTATTCTAGATTCTAGAACGACTCAAATAAATTATATAATACAGATGAAGGTATTTGAAATACAGAGGGAATGGGACTGGGAGGGACATTCACAGATCTATACCACCTCAGCCCCACCATGGTTGGGGCTGCGGTGCCCTGGCACTCCGCCCCCACCTCCGTCAGTGCCCGAGCGTGACACACTGACAAAAGCCCATTTGGGTAAACGGTGATATTTAGATCGAGGACAATATGGGTAGGGGCACCTTCGGACCGTCCCCAAAATTTAATCATATCTTCATTTGGTTATACCTAACACTCCCTGCTTTTTTCAATTATGTCTGTGCAGCCGTTTTTGAGCTATGTTGCCCAAAAACAAAAAACAAAAACACACGAAAATACCAAAACGTTACCCACACGCAAACTTGCACAACTGAAAACATATATCCCCTGATGGAGATAATAATAACCATGGGCGTCGATCGGTGGGACACATCCCCCCCCCCCATTTTTCACAGTAAGGGGGAGGGGAATCATATTGATTACCAATCTTCTATAATTAAAACCCCACTTTTAAAAGCGAACGGAAAGAATAACAATTACGCATGACTCATGAATTTTTTCTGTTCACTTTTTCAAGTGCGGTACATATTTTCTGGACCAAAACGGAGTAAAAACGCAATTTTTTATACATTTCGTAACCATCTCAGAAACCACTAGATCGATTTTATCTTTCCTCAGCCCCAACCATGGTTGGGCTGAGGTGATCTACTTTCCAAAATTGTGCAAGTCCCTCCCTGTCCCCCTCTATTTTGCTTTCCTGGAGCCACCACTGATAATACTAAATTAAGTAAATCACCTTTTTGTTTGTGAAATCAAAATGCTAATATTTTGTGTGCTCCCTATCTCCCTAGTCCTGTTTGATTGTAAATTAGACGGTATTACTTCCACTCACAATAGTGTAGTCGCAATATTACTTACACAAAAGTGAAATTCCAATAGAGGAGAAAAGCAAAAACCTCTTGACTGATTTTAAAAGTACTGTACATGCAAAAGGACTTAAAAATTCCGGGGGCTTCGCTCCCTGGTCCCCAACCAAGGCTTGGACCTACGGCCCAAGGCTTTATTTTTCATTTCGTCCACCCACTTTCAACCACGGATCGACGCCCTTGGTAATAACGATAAAAAAAAATTAATAATAATAATAATAATGTACAACCAAGTAAAGTACTTCAACAATCATATTAAGATTAATCCACATTAATTTATTGAATACCAATTTTGGTGAAAAGTGGTAGCTGCTCACATCAAACATTTGTACAATATATATGGTTTAATTCTCTTACTCTATAATGCATTTTTCAAAGTTTGTAAAATTTTGAGCATCACTATTATTCATATATATATATATATATATATAATTAAGGATTTTTCCGAAACACCATAGATAGAAGTTGATAACCTTTTGTTGAAACATACTGCAACAATTTACATAAATTTGACAACAATAATGTATTGGAGTAGTTGCACCACCTACAGGAAAACTGCATTATTATTATTTTTAATCACACCTGTACATTATTATATATTACATTTTTCATATATTGTATTTGTATTAAACTTACAGTCAAAGGGTAGAACATCAATGTGCTATCTGGGCTTTAAATATCATTGAACTCCATGTCTAAAAAATACATGCAATATTGGTAATACATTATCACTGATATTAAATTTTATTTCTCACATTGTACCATAATTAAGTATTTAGATTCATTATTAGTGAAAAATGGATGACAGTCACATTAAAACATGCATAAATTTGTGTGGGAATGAATAAACATCATTCTTACAGTATGTTGGGAAACTGCAGAACATGAATGCAAGATTCTGAACATACAATACTGCTACTGATCCAGAGTTCAAGCTTATTTAAATACTTTGTAGATAAATACAATCACATAGCAACTTTTTAAATAGTATTAATTAGCACATCAAAAGTATTGTATCACGAATACAAATTACTGTACATGCATAAATATCAATAATTTAGAGCAAGCACTGTAAATTCACAAAATCATTTCTAGTCATCTGTAATTACCCTCCCATAATTTCTTACAGAATTTAAACTAAGAACAAACCATTTTAATTATAAGCTGGAGAATTACAGGAAATTCTCTAATGAGTTAATTTATAACGTGCACAATGGCAGATAGCCTCTTATCCTAACAGAAAAACAACCTCTCTTCTTTAAGCAAAAATCGTATAAAAATATCAAGAAAACCTTTGGTTCCTATATTTTTATGGAAGTCAGTAGTCTTTCAGTTTAATATAAAATTAATTAATATAATTTATAACTAACGAAGAAAAGTACTATTATTTAATATTAAATTTATAATTCAATTAACAAAAACTAAACAAAGAACACTTAATAATAGAATTATAGTAATTACATCAAAGTGAATGAAAAAGTCCTTAAAAGCAAACTTTAACAAATGTAATCTAACTGAAGTTGCTTAAAGTTATAGAGTACTATGTCACAACACCATGTGAAACCCCTTCATTACTGAGCTTACTCAAGCAGTCCATATCAATAAGCAACTCAAGACAGATAAACTAGTATTTATACTGTTTTTTTAACTGGTAACTTTCCAACTTAACTCTACAATACAATGCTGATCTATAATTTTGTATTGTAAACTGTTGAAAACTAAATATACAGGACTAAAAAAATATGCAGTATCAACTGATTGTTAGGTAGAGGCTCAGTAACGAGGCAGTGTCACCTTATAGTTATACGTGACATAGAACTTACTCATTGTAAGCCATTTGGCCTTAACATTTCAGGAACATTTACGTCACATTTATTGTTTTACTACTTTTATTCATAGTTAGGAAAATAAACAGAGTTTCTCCTCTCTGAGTCTCAGCTACTGTTATACAGGTTCTTTAATTTTATAGTAATCAACATTTTAACAGCATTTCATTTACTGTTTAATATAAAAACATGGTGGACGGCATATTTTTTAAATATTAGCTGAATAATTGCACAAAAAATAAGAATATTTCAAAATGAAAAAGTCCAATGAAAAATTATGCAAAAAGCACACAATGAATATGACAGCATATGATGATGATGAATTTGTTCACACCAACTGGGTATAGAGAGATAACAATCACTCCTCTGTGACTGTTATTTATCAGCCATGTTAATAATGCCATTCAGTTTGGAAAATATCTATAAACATGGAGGTAACAATGATAATAATAATGTAGTTTTATATAGCGCACATATCCATCTAACATAAGATGCTCAGGGCGCTTGATATGTGGACTAGGAACACGATCAAAGACTTTCTTCACCACTAAGGGTCCCTTCGTGTCTGTGCCGGTAACCCGGTACCAGCAACTCTCGTCCACCACAGGGGCTGTCTGTTACAGGTACTGTAGGTACCACATCACAATTTACAAGCACTTCACTGATTAATATTCAGTTATAATATTATGCATTAAAGCTTGGTTGGTAGGGCAATGCAGCACAACAAAATGTATTTTTATTCATTACACACGCACACACACCTTTATCCACCAAATACAATACAGTACTGTATATACACTGTATACATAGGCTCATTACCACAACACAGAATGCATCCAAGTGAAAAGGCATTTTAGACACTGGAACAAACTCTGATTATTTAGCATATATTAGGTTTTCATAATTCTCTACTTTCATAAATAATACATCATCAAGTAGATTCCATCAAACACTATCATCATATCAGAAATTTAGCATGAACATTAATGAACATATCAAATAATTTTAAATGCAATCTTGCTCAAGAGAAACTGTATGTATGTTTTACAATCATTTAAATGTATACGTAAATACTACTGTAATAAAACCAATGGAACAAAACAAAATTAACAAGGTGAACGTGGATGTGGAGGGAGTAAAAATTTGGTGGAATTGGCAAAAACAATACTGAAAAACTTTACTGTTAATCCATAATTTTGAATACAAAAAATAAACTACAGTACCTGAAAAAAAATCATACATATTGGTCACTGTTTTACTTATATATTATGATATATGAAAGACATCATTTAAATTTATCATTCTACAGTATTTTGTGTAAGAAAATATGAAGGAAAAAATATGTTCATTAAAAAAAAGTCAAATTTGATTTAACAAAAGAATAGTGAAACAAATAGTGGAGCTAACTGGTTGGTGCATGAAACGGTGATTTAGAAGACCATGAAGTTGGCATTGGTAAACCAATGAACCTCTTGATGGCAACACAAGCATGTTGGGACAGTGCCCTTGGCATTGGGCCTAACACAGTCCAATCATTAGTGACTGGGTCATACTGCTCTACACTGTTGGTTACGATGATCAATGCATCATCAGCTGTTCCAATTGCCCAATGCCCTCCAGTGACAATCAACTTCTTGTTGGTTGTTGTACCAGAATAGAGTTCTCTGGCATGAGCTTCTGCATGAGGCATCTCACCAGCTGCTGTTAACTTGTCTTTGTTTGGATCATAAATCTGTACGCTGTACTCTTGTTTACCACCAACAAGGTAGATTTTATTTTTGATTGTGGCTGCAATTCGTGGCTCGTACAACAGACCAGTATGTGACATTACTGTCCAAGTGTTCTTATCATGGTGGAAGCACTGAAATAGGATATTACTGTCTTCATGTCTGCCACCAATTATGTAAAGCCTGCGACTATGAGAAACCACGACTGGATTCATGACACCGTATGTCATAGGTTCACCATTCTTCCATTCATTGTTGCTCCGGCTGAACTTCTCCACTTCACTGGTACTTTCTCCACTGTATCCATCACGCCCTCCAACCACAAAAATCTTGTCAAAAAGAATGCCAACTCCATGACTGATCCTTGGCGCTAAAAGGTCTTCTGTTTGTGTCCATTCATCAAAGAGGGAGTCATAACGCCACACCTCAGAGACAACATTTCCAGACTTGTTTCTTCCACCAATAGCATAAATATCATTACAATGTGAAATCACTTTGTATTCTTCATTTCCACTTGGTAGTGGAGACATTGCGATCCACTTTCGTTTTACATGATCATAGAACCAGACATCATTCATCCACTCACCATTTTTGTTTCTTCCTCCAACAACAACAGTGACTTCTCCATATGACCTCCTTGGGTTTTTCCTCATGTCTGTACTAGTTCTGCCTTCTCTAATCTGCTGATGTATATCAACTGCTTTGCTAACCACCTTTTCACATTCTACATTATTTACTATCAGTTCACTCTGTAAGATGGTCTGCTTTAAGTATATTGGGTTTACATAAAGGAGGCGCACACAAATGAGGATTTCACTAATGTGCTTGCTTCTACTTTCCATATTGTGGTTCACCCAAATTGACAAAGCATCGAATACCTCCTGCTCAGCATGTACATTCAAGCTGTTATCACCAAGGTAACGGACCAACTGTTTGACAGGCATGTCGACAAATGCTTTCTGCTTGATCACCTCTTTGAAATTCCGCAAAGCAAATTTCAATGCCATTCTGTTCAAGTATTCACAATGCTCACTACTAGCAGCTTCTTGAATGGACAAGCAATTTGCACAATTGATAGAAGACTTCAGGAAGTCACTGCATTTTCGAATAGCCGTTGTGTGTCGCAAACGACATGACAAACGCAACATGTCGATTGCATTGTCACTGTTAATTTCCAATTTGGATGTGTAAGTGTATGTTAAAAGAGTCTTCAAAACAGAAGGAGAAACACCTTTGAAAACTAACTGATTGTTAGTATTCACACCCTTCATCTTTTCTTCTAGAGATGGATGAATAGTAGCCAGTACAATACGATGACATGCAAAATCTTGATCTTCAACACAAATTGTGATATCGGTAAACTTCTTATCTATCCTTTGATCATTTAGTCCAAGTAAAATTTCATTGACATGAAAGGGTTGCTTAAAAGTGTATTCTGGCTGGATCCTTGTGACCATTTCTTCAGCATTTAGACGACTCGAAATATCAAGTTTATCAATGAATTCGCGGCAAGCTTCTTCAGCAGAGTTCAATTGAAATTGTTGGGCTGCAACAAGCAGGCCGTGCACAGTTTCTAAACTTATTATCAACTTAGCAGTGTAAATATACTCAATAATAGTGAGCATGATTGGAGGGGCAATGTTTGAAAGATCTATGAAGTCTATTGGCTTACAAGCTACAATCTCTGTTTTACCATTTTCTTTTCTCTTCTCATAAAACAATAGTGAAAAAAATCGGCTGGCAGCAGCTAAAATGGCTTTGTGACAGTGAAACTGTTGATTCCGAGTGGAAATGGTGAAATCAGTATAGAGACCATTCATTAGACCGAGATGTAAACTGGCAAGAACTTCAGCAGCATAATCTGGATCATCAACCTCTGGATTTTCCATGGTAGATGATGCAAGTGTCCAAACACTGCCCTCATCATCTGTCAAATTGTAGTCACTTCCTCCTTTGGCCAGACGATAGAAACTTGCCCCAGACATCCGTTTCAATGCAATAGATAAATTAGAATTCGTTTTCTTAGATATTGATAGATTTGAACCTGTGATGTAGCCATCTCTGGTGTCTCTCCACAGACCTGGTGTGCTGGTCATTGCTTCCAGTGGCAGGAATGCATTTTCTTCTGGAATGGGTTGTAGTGAAGAGTTCATAGGGTTTTCAGACTCCTGGAGTTTGGAGCGATGTCTGCAGCTGCTGCAGCAACCCATTGTTAATGATGACCTGGAAAAAAAAATATTTTGAATAAGAATTTTAAAAATTAGTAGATTTTTGAATAAATACAAAGTTAAAATTTTGAATATCTGCGAATCATTTAATTATAATAATAATTAAGTTCAATCAAGCACATAATGAAACACACACTCAGCTCCCTGGGGAGAATTAAATGTTGCCATAAGTAATCAGCGCATAGTATTTGAACTGTCCAAATTCCCACTTGTACACATGGGAGGAGAGAAACAGCTCTAGGTACAGAAAAGCGTTTCAACTGGGATACAAGTGAAATGCAAAATACAGTAAGGGATCATACTCCGACCTCAAGGTTAAGAAGCAGAATTGCAACTACTGTACAGTATTACACTAAACCTCTATGAGCATTATATTTTTCTATATACAGGTACTGTACTTTACTCCATACTACAGTACTTGGTTATGCTGCAAGTGAATATATCTGGTAGTACTTTACTCTAATGTGCGAATGTGAATAAACAGACTCCTAAAATTGGAAAAACATAATAAAAATAATAATAACATAATAATTCCTGATAACAGTGCATGGACTCACATGAAACAACAAAGAGGCATCTAACAAATGAGACACACTCACAGACAGATTGAACATGATTAAAAAATGCCTTATTCTATGTACCATTTTTTTGAATTAACTACAAAACCTGCCAGGTGATCAGTGGCAAGCTAAGTATGCAGTGCATACTCTGGCTAAAACAAATTAAAAAAATATATAGTACAGTTTCTCCGTTTTATTTAGCATTTCTTAACCACAATCTTCTGCATGTAAACCTTAATTTTTCGAGTAGATTGCTACAGTTCATTGTTTGGCCTACTTTGGTATCTAGGATAAGTCACAGTCGGCCTAATGCATCATACTCTCAGCTGTTTAGAATTTCCGCATGCTTGGTTTTAAATATCAGCCATTCACGTATTCAGTGAGTCAATGGAAGTCAAATCATACCCTATATAACACTTGCTATTGTGACAACCGTGTGGTGGTGTCAGAATAGTCAATTTAACACTGGAATGGAAACGGTGCTTCCCTTCCAAGAGTATGTGCATATGCTCTACTTCTCATAAATCGGGACCTCCACTGCTGTATAGGCCTAGTAGTAGGCTTTAAAAACATTTACTACTACAGTAGCAGGCCCTAGCATCATTGGTGTATGGGTCTTAATAAAGAAGGGAGCTGATGGGGGTGGGAAGGTAAAGGCTAACTCGCAAAATAAGGTGATTTGACTTGATTGAGCACGACTGGGTATTTTTTTCTGGGGTGGGGCCGGCCCTCGCACACCCTAGATATGTCAATGCCTAGCATACCTTGCAATTTACCCTACAGCCACTGCAGGTGATAACATACAGCATGCTTCTAGTGTATTTTGTAGAGGCCCTTTATTAAGTTAACATCCTGTTAGGGTCACCTTTGTTAAATAAAGTTGAATGAAATAAATTCAATGAGTTTTAATGTAGCTGTTTCCCCACCCCAACCATCCCCAGCAGCTTCTCGCATGCCTGAAGCGAAATGAGGTAAAAAAATCAATAAAAAACAGAATCAGCCCAGATGAGACTAAAATCGGTGAGGTACTGTACTATAAGCTTTTTGTTTATTTATCTAAGCTAATTGTTAATAACAAAGAATATATTTTTGTGGTGTAGTGTACTGTAATATAATTTTAACGAGAGCATCAATGATGCAATAGCCACACTTGCCAATACCTGGCAATGTTTAAGTGCTGTCGGTGGGTGGAGGTTGAGTGTGGTTATGTGTATTGGCCATAAAGAAAAAAGTTTAAAGTTATAGTAGTTGTATGCATCATCATAGACCTTTTTTGTTAGTTCACTTTAACGGTTAGGAAAGGTGTGATGTCGTGTACAGTGATATTAAAGGAAATAATTTTTGAAATATTTTGTACTGTAATTATGAACATATTTATGTAGAGGTTTATGGTATAAGTAGACAGTTTGGTGAGTGAATGGAATTTGTTGCATAGAAGTATTACATTCTGAAGAAATATATTTTTCCAAAGGCGCATTATAATTACGTATATCATTTGTCTTTGTTTGTTAGTCAAACATTCAGCTTTGTTTGAGAAAGGCTAAATAACTTCTGTCAGATCAGGATGTATGTATATGTTTATTATATGTATATGTATATATATGTGTATATATATATGTATATATATATATATATATATATATATATATGTATGTATGTATGTATGTATGTATGTATGTATGTATGTATGTATGTATGTATGTGCGTATGTA
>NW_022710671.1:270213-270623 GCF_011630105.1 Anneissia japonica
ATTAAGTAGTATGAATACTTGCCCAATATGTTTTTAAATATATACCAGATTAAATAATATACTAGTACATTACTAGATTATAGTCAATGTTTTAATAATTCAATTTTAAATAAATGGAGGAGGTACATGGAACACGCGGTGAAATCTAAACAAAATATCTCATTACTGGGCTATCCATCGTCTGGTTATACCATGGTTGGAATGGAATGTAATCCATTGAAAATGAATGGCACTTTTACGCCCGTATTCTTAAAACAAACTTTAGTCGAACTTCGAACTAGAACTTCATTTAGTGCTAGTTGCATCTTTAACTTCAATTTGTATTCACAAACAATGTAGTCGAAGTTTTAACTACGACTAAATCAAGTCCTAGTTTTAGTTCAACTGAAGACGATCTCTTATACACATCT